>NW_027267078.1:15000-17500 GCF_963676685.1 Mytilus edulis
TGGGAAGGTACGCGGTCGGCCTGCTAGCGGGCTACCACGGGTAAAGGTACGTGGACGGCCTGCTAGCGGACTACCGCGGGTCTCGACGGCGGGGAAGGTACGCGGTCGGCCTGCTAGCGGGCTACCACGGGGAAAGGTACGTGGACGGCCTGCTAGCGGGCTACCGCGGGTCTCGACGGCGGGGAAGGTACGCGGTCGGCCTGCTAGCGGGCTACCACGGGTAAAGGTACGTGGACGGCCTGCTAGCGGGCTACCGCGGGTCTCGACGGCTGGGAAGGTACGCGGTCGGCCTGCTAGCGGGCTACCACGGGGAAAGGTACGTGGACGGCCTGCTAGCGGGCTACCGCGGGTCTCGACGGCTGGGAAGGTACGCGGTCGGCCTGCTAGCGGGCTACCACGGGGAAAGGTACGTGGACGGCCTGCTAGCGGGCTACCGCGGGTCTCGACGGCTGGGAAGGTACGCGGTCGGCCTGCTAGCGGGCTACCACGGGTAAAGGTACGTGGACGGCCTGCTAGCGGGCTACCGCGGGTCTCGACGGCGGGGAAGGTACGCGGTCGGCCTGCTAGCGGGCTACCACGGGTAAAGGTACGTGGTCGGCCTGCTAGCGGGCTACCACGGGTAAAGGTACGTGGACGGGCCTGCTAGCGGCCTACCACGGGTAACAGTAAGCGGACGGCCTGCTAGCGGGCTACCGCGGGTCTCGACGGCTGGGAAGGTACGCGGTCGGCCTGCTAGCGGGCTACCACGGGTAAAGGTACGTGGACGGCCTGCTAGCGGGCTACCGCGGGTCTCGACGGCGGGGAAGGTACGCGGTCGGCCTGCTAGCGGGCTACCACGGGTAAAGGTACGTGGTCGGCCTGCTAGCGGGCTACCACGGGTAAAGGTACGTGGACGGGCCTGCTAGCGGCCTACCACGGGTAACAGTAAGCGGACGGCCTGCTAGCGGGCTACCGCGGGTCTCGACGGCTGGGAAGGTACGCGGTCGGCCTGCTAGCGGGCTACCACGGGTAAAGGTACGTGGACGGCCTGCTAGCGGGCTACCGCGGGTCTCGACGGCGGGGAAGGTACGCGGTCGGCCTGCTAGCGGGCTACCACGGGTAAAGGTACGTGGTCGGCCTGCTAGCGGGCTACCACGGGTAAAGGTACGTGGACGGGCCTGCTAGCGGCCTACCACGGGTAACAGTAAGCGGACGGCCTGCTAGCGGGCTACCGCGGGTCTCGACGGCTGGGAAGGTACGCGGTCGGCCTGCTAGCGGGCTACCACGGGTAAAGGTACGTGGACGGCCTGCTAGCGGGCTACCGCGGGTCTCGACGGCGGGGAAGGTACGCGGTCGGCCTGCTAGCGGGCTACCACGGGGAAAGGTACGTGGACGGCCTGCTAGCGGGCTACCGCGGGTCTCGACGGCTGGGAAGGTACGCGGTCGGCCTGCTAGCGGGCTACCACGGGGAAAGGTACGTGGACGGCCTGCTAGCGGGCTACCGCGGGTCTCGACGGCTGGGAAGGTACGCGGTCGGCCTGCTAGCGGGCTACCACGGGTAAAGGTACGTGGTCGGCCTGCTAGCGGGCTACCACGGGTAAAGGTACGTGGACGGGCCTGCTAGCGGCCTACCACGGGTAACAGTAAGCGGACGGCCTGCTAGCGGGCTACCGCGGGTCTCGACGGCTGGGAAGGTACGCGGTCGGCCTGCTAGCGGGCTACCACGGGTAAAGGTACGTGGTCGGCCTGCTAGCGGGCTACCGCGGGTAAAGGTACTCGGACGGCCTGCTAGCGGGCTACCACGGGTAAAAGGTACGTGGTCGACCTGCTAGCGGGCTGCCGCGGGTGAAGGTACGCGGACGGCCTGCTTTGCGCGCTACCACGGCTGTCGACGGCGGGGGAAGGTACGTGGTCGACCTGCTAGCTAGCGGGCTACCACGGGTAAAAGGTACGTGGTCGGCCTGCTAGCGGGCTACCACGGGGAAAGGTACGTGGCAGGCCGACCACGTACCTTTACCCGCGGTCGAGACCCGCGGTAGCCCGCTAGCAGGCCTACCACGTACCTCTCCCCGCGGTACCCCGCTAGCAGGCCGACCACGTTACCTTCACCCACTCTTTCAAACCTTTTTTTATAAGGGCCACCGTGCCGTTATAAGCTCCAGAGACAAGCCGTACAGCTTGTCTCTGGCACCTTATATGGTCCGCGTTGGAGCATATATGGTCCGGGCTGGACCATATATGAACCAAACCTTTCTCTGACGCGACTTGGTGGACCATCGAAGGTCCAACGGATCTCTCTCTGTGGACCATATAAGGTGCACGGTGGGCCTTAAATGGTCCAGCGGGACTCTAGCGGGTCTCGATAACTACTAGGGTTAGGGTTAGGGTTAGGGTTAGGGTTAGGGTTAGGGTTAGGGTTAGGGTTAGGGTTAGGGTTAGGGTTAGGGTTAGGGTTAGGGTTAGGGTTAGGGTTAGGGTTAGGGTTAGGGTTAGGGTTAGGGTTAGGGTTAGGGTTAGGGTT
>NW_027267079.1:0-24447 GCF_963676685.1 Mytilus edulis
TTGTCATGTGTGTGCATCTCCTTCGTAACAAAATAAGAAAGCGACAAAATTCTTTTTACAAATTGTTCGTTACATCCTCAGAATTTTTGGCTAATTTGGATCGAAGCGATTCGATGAAATTTTATAGGAGTTATGTACCTTTACGGAATAAATTTGTCGGTATGTTTTTTTAACTCATAAACCGTTAACCGTATAACCCTGGAATGTTTTTATTTGAGTCCCCTGGGTCCTAACTTAGAAAATTAGGTCAAGGTCAAAGGTCAAGGTCATATTTTAGATTTTCACATGTCTTTGATTTCCCTATAATTCTTGAATGGCTATAGATACAGAAAATTTAAGCAGTGAAAAATGTTAAGTACTTCAAGGGGCAACTTTGTTACTTTATGATTGTATTGGTTTTACCATTATGTAAGGGACATAACCCCCATTGATGGTTTATAAAAAGCCATTATTAGGCCAAAACTCTTAAACAAAAGGTCCTTGACCCATAGGGTCTTTTGCAATGACATTGTGAAGCAATGACCTTGACAAAGGGTCACAAGGTCAAAGGTCAAGGTCATGTACATATGTGATTTGGGGCACGACTTGAAGAATTTTATGTGTGTTTGCCAACCAACCAACCAACCAACCAACCAACCAATCAATCAATCATCAATCATGATCATGATCAATCAACCAATAATGATCATGATCATGATCAATCAATCAATCATGTTTCCGTCTCATGTGTTTATTATAGGGTTCAAGATATTCTTTGTTTCTTTTTCGCTGTTTCAATTGACCCTAACCAACCAACCAACCAACCAACCAACCAACTTATCAATCAATCAATCAATCAATCAATCAATCAATCAATCAATCAATCAATCATGATCATGATCATGATCAATCAATCATCTTTCCGTCTCATGTGTTTAATATAGGGTCCAAGATCTTCTTTGTGTCTTTTTCCGTGTTTCAATTGACCCTATCCATCGTGTTTAACCAACCAACCAACCAACCAACCAACCAACCAACCAACCAACTAATCAATCAATCAATCAATCAATCAATCAATCATGATCTGATCAACCAATCATGTTTCCGTCTCATGTGTTTAATATAGGGTCCAAGATCTTCTTTGTCTTATTCCGTGTTTCAATTGACCCTATCCATCGTGTTTAATCAACCAACCACCAACCAACCAACCAACTAACAATCAATCAATCAATCAATCAATCAATCAATCAATCAATCAATCATGATCATGATCAACCAATCATGTTTCCGTCTCATGTGTTTAATATAGGGTCCAAGATCTTCTTTGTGTCTTATTCCGTGTTTCAATGACCCTATCCAACGTGTTTAACAACCAACCAACCCACTCATCAACTAATCGATCAACTAATCAATTAATCAATCAATCAATCAATCAATCTGTATGACTGTTTATTCATGAGTTTATTGAAGGAGCAAACTCTTATTTATTCAAGAAAAATTGAAATTTAATATTGTTCTTACGTCACTTCTGAAAAAAAAATCCACATGTTCTCTGAAACTACAAGTACAATCGACCTCAAAATTTGCAGTCAGCAGGGCATACATGTACTAAAAGTTTATAAAAAAACTTGGTGCAGATATCTTTCCCAGCTTTTCCTAGAGAAAAATTTTGGCAATGCCGTAAAAATCGCTTGCTAGGTCCGTAAATCTCAGTAAAAACCTACAATAAAATGTCCGCTCCGAGATTGAAATACTAATCTGTGTTACAAACAGGTGCTGAAAAATGTACATTATCAGAAAATAATCAATAAATGTGTTTTAAAGTTACAACGGATTAATTAAATCCAAAACATGCACTGCTTGTGAACTGTCATCAAAATGTCAATTTCCTACAATGACAAAAGAAATTACATTGTGTGCATTCCGTCTCTATACATGTTGTCTGTTCAAAGTCCCCACCTAAAAAGGAATAAAAAGACTATCTTTTCGTTATTATAAACCCGTGTCACGTGATGTGGCGCGCGCGCTGTACCTAAAATAAAAGAAAAACTTTCCAAACTAAACATGAAACTTCTCCGGTAACAATAATATAGACCCCATACAGAAACAAACAAACAAACAAACAAACAAACAAACAAACAAACAAACACTCCCCCCCCCCCCCCAATTCAATTAATTTTAAAGGGGGAAAGACCCCCTACAATTGCTTTTTTAAAGCAATTGATTTATATTGTAAAAAACCTTTTTAACCATTCTGTTCCGTTAATAAAAAAAAAAAATCTCCCCTAGACCCCCTTTTGCCCCCCCCCCCCCTTTTTTTTAACCCTCCACTTACAACTGAATGTAGGTTGTGTACTATCTATCCTATCAACGTAAAACGAACGACAACTCCAGTTTTTTCCATATTATTAGGTCTTTCCACTTTTCTGTGGAAAGCCTATTGTATTTGTTCTGATTATTATTATTATTATTATTATTTTTTTTTTTCCGCCAAATTTTGATCTTGCGATAAATGTTTGTTTCGCAATATGTCGCTTAGATTTTTTTCATATTGTATCGTATAGTTTATGCGCTTTTAAATTTCACCCTGCTAAGCCGAACCATTTTCTTTGTAAGAGTTATCTCCCTATTCACTGTTTGTCATGTGTGTGCATCTCCTTCGTAACAAAATAAGAAAGCGACAAAATTCTTTTTACAAATTGTTCGTTACATCCTCAGGAATTTTTGGCTAATTTGGATCGAAGCGATTCGATGAAATTTTATAGGAGTTATGTACCTTTACGGAATAAATTTGTCGGTATGTTTTTTTAACTCATAAACCGTTAACCGTATAACCCTGGAATGTTTTTATTTGAGTCCCCTGGGTCCTAACTTAGAAAATTAGGTCAAGGTCAAAGGTCAAGGTCATATTTTAGATTTTCACATGTCTTTGATTTCCCTATAATTCTTGAATGGCTATAGATACAGAAAATTTAAGCAGTGAAAAATGTTAAGTACTTCAAGGGGCAACTTTGTTACTTTATGATTGTATTGGTTTTACCATTATGTAAGGGACATAACCCCCATTGATGGTTTATAAAAAGCCATTATTAGGCAAAACTCTTAAACAAAAGGTCCTTGACCCATAGGGTCTTTTGCAATGACATTGTGAAGCAATGACCTTGACAAAGGTCACAAGGTCAAAGGTCAAGGTCATGTACATATGTGATTTGGGGCACGACTTGAAGAATTTTATGTGTGTTTGCCAACCAACCAACCAACCAACCAACCAACCAACCAACCAACCAATCAATCAATCAATCAATCATGATCATGATCAATCAACCAATAATGATCATGATCATGATCAATCAATCAATCATGTTTCCGTCTCATGTGTTTATTATAGGGTTCAAGATATTCTTTGTTTCTTTTTCGCTGTTTCAATTGACCCTAACCAACCAACCAACCAACCAACCAACCAACTTATCAATCAATCAATCAATCAATCAATCAATCAATCAATCAATCAATCAATCATGATCATGATCATGATCAATCAATCATCTTTCCGTCTCATGTGTTTAATATAGGGTCCAAGATCTTCTTTGTGTCTTTTTCCGTGTTTCAATTGACCCTATCCATCGTGTTTAACCAACCAACCAACCAACCAACCAACCAACCAACCAACCAACTAATCAATCAATCAATCAATCAATCAATCAATCATGATCATGATCAACCAATCATGTTTCCGTCTCATGTGTTTAATATAGGGTCCAAGATCTTCTTTGTCTTATTCCGTGTTTCAATTGACCCTATCCATCGTGTTTAATCAACCAACCAACCAACCAACCAACCAACTAATCAATCAATCAATCAATCAATCAATCAATCAATCAATCAATCATGATCATGATCAACCAATCATGTTTCCGTCTCATGTGTTTAATATAGGGTCCAAGATCTTCTTTGTGTCTTATTCCGTGTTTCAATTGACCCTATCCAACGTGTTTAACCAACCAACCAACCCACTCATCAACTAATCGATCAACTAATCAATTAATCAATCAATCAATCAATCAATCTGTATGACTGTTTATTCATGAGTTTATTGAAGGAGCAAACTCTTATTTATTCAAGAAAAATTGAAATTTAATATTGTTCTTACGTCACTTCTGAAAAAAAAATCCACATGTTCTCTGAAACTACAAGTACAATCGACCTCAAAATTTGCAGTCAGCAGGGCATACATGTACTAAAAGTTTATAAAAAAACTTGGTGCAGATATCTTTCCCAGCTTTTCCTAGAGAAAAATTTTGGCAATGCCGTAAAAATCGCTTGCTAGGTCCGTAAATCTCAGTAAAAACCTACAATAAAATGTCCGCTCCGAGATTGAAATACTAATCTGTGTTACAAATAGGTGCTGAAAAATGTACATTATCAGAAAATAATCAATAAATGTGTTTTAAAGTTACAACGGATTAATTAAATCCAAAACATGCACTGCTTGTGAACTGTCATCAAAATGTCAATTTCCTACAATGACAAAAGAAATTACATTGTGTGCATTCCGTCTCTATACATGTTGTCTGTTCAAAGTCCCCACCTAAAAAGGAATAAAAAGACTATCTTTTCGTTATTATAAACCCGTGTCACGTGATGTGGCGCGCGCGCTGTACCTAAAATAAAAGAAAAACTTTCCAAACTAAACATGAAACTTCTCCGGTAACAATAATATAGACCCCATACAGAAACAAACAAACAAACAAACAAACAAACAAACAAACAAACAAACACTCCCCCCCCCCCCCCAATTCAATTAATTTTAAAGGGGGAAAGACCCCCTACAATTGCTTTTTTAAAGCAATTGATTTATATTGTAAAAAACCTTTTTAACCATTCTGTTCCGTTAATAAAAAAAAAAATCTCCCCTAGACCCCCTTTTGCCCCCCCCCCCCCTTTTTTTTAACCCTCCACTTACAACTGAATGTAGGTTGTGTACAATCTATCCTATCAACGTAAAACGAACGACAACTCCAGTTTTTTCCATATTATTAGGTCTTTCCACTTTTCTGTGGAAAGCCTATTGTATTTGTTCTGATTATTATTATTATTATTATTATTTTTTTTTTTCCGCCAAATTTTGATCTTGCGATAAATGTTTGTTTCGCAATATGTCGCTTAGATTTTTTTCATATTGTATCGTATAGTTTATGCGCTTTTAAATTTCACCCTGCTAAGCCGAACCATTTTCTTTGTAAGAGTTATCTCCCTATTCACTGTTTGTCATGTGTGTGCATCTCCTTCGTAACAAAATAAGAAAGCGACAAAATTCTTTTTACAAATTGTTCGTTACATCCTCAGGAATTTTTGGCTAATTTGGATCGAAGCGATTCGATGAAATTTTATAGGAGTTATGTACCTTTACGGAATAAATTTGTCGGTATGTTTTTTTAACTCATAAACCGTTAACCGTATAACCCTGGAATGTTTTTATTTGAGTCCCCTGGGTCCTAACTTAGAAAATTAGGTCAAGGTCAAAGGTCAAGGTCATATTTTAGATTTTCACATGTCTTTGATTTCCCTATAATTCTTGAATGGCTATAGATACAGAAAATTTAAGCAGTGAAAAATGTTAAGTACTTCAAGGGGCAACTTTGTTACTTTATGATTGTATTGGTTTTACCATTATGTAAGGGACATAACCCCCATTGATGGTTTATAAAAAGCCATTATTAGGCAAAACTCTTAAACAAAAGGTCCTTGACCCATAGGGTCTTTTGCAATGACATTGTGAAGCAATGACCTTGACAAAGGTCACAAGGTCAAAGGTCAAGGTCATGTACATATGTGATTTGGGGCACGACTTGAAGAATTTTATGTGTGTTTGCCAACCAACCAACCAACCAACCAACCAACCAACCAACCAACCAATCAATCAATCAATCAATCAATCATGATCATGATCAATCAACCAATAATGATCATGATCATGATCAATCAATCAATCATGTTTCCGTCTCATGTGTTTATTATAGGGTTCAAGATATTCTTTGTTTCTTTTTCGCTGTTTCAATTGACCCTAACCAACCAACCAACCAACCAACCAACCAACTTATCAATCAATCAATCAATCAATCAATCAATCAATCAATCAATCAATCAATCATGATCATGATCATGATCAATCAATCATCTTTCCGTCTCATGTGTTTAATATAGGGTCCAAGATCTTCTTTGTGTCTTTTTCCGTGTTTCAATTGACCCTATCCATCGTGTTTAACCAACCAACCAACCAACCAACCAACCAACCAACCAACCAACTAATCAATCAATCAATCAATCAATCAATCAATCATGATCATGATCAACCAATCATGTTTCCGTCTCATGTGTTTAATATAGGGTCCAAGATCTTCTTTGTCTTATTCCGTGTTTCAATTGACCCTATCCATCGTGTTTAATCAACCAACCAACCAACCAACCAACCAACTAATCAATCAATCAATCAATCAATCAATCAATCAATCAATCAATCAATCATGATCATGATCAACCAATCATGTTTCCGTCTCATGTGTTTAATATAGGGTCCAAGATCTTCTTTGTGTCTTATTCCGTGTTTCAATTGACCCTATCCAACGTGTTTAACCAACCAACCAACCCACTCATCAACTAATCGATCAACTAATCAATTAATCAATCAATCAATCAATCAATCTGTATGACTGTTTATTCATGAGTTTATTGAAGGAGCAAACTCTTATTTATTCAAGAAAAATTGAAATTTAATATTGTTCTTACGTCACTTCTGAAAAAAAAATCCACATGTTCTCTGAAACTACAAGTACAATCGACCTCAAAATTTGCAGTCAGCAGGGCATACATGTACTAAAAGTTTATAAAAAAACTTGGTGCAGATATCTTTCCCAGCTTTTCCTAGAGAAAAATTTTGGCAATGCCGTAAAAATCGCTTGCTAGGTCCGTAAATCTCAGTAAAAACCTACAATAAAATGTCCGCTCCGAGATTGAAATACTAATCTGTGTTACAAACAGGTGCTGAAAAATGTACATTATCAGAAAATAATCAATAAATGTGTTTTAAAGTTACAACGGATTAATTAAATCCAAAACATGCACTGCTTGTGAACTGTCATCAAAATGTCAATTTCCTACAATGACAAAAGAAATTACATTGTGTGCATTCCGTCTCTATACATGTTGTCTGTTCAAAGTCCCCACCTAAAAAGGAATAAAAAGACTATCTTTTCGTTATTATAAACCCGTGTCACGTGATGTGGCGCGCGCGCTGTACCTAAAATAAAAGAAAAACTTTCCAAACTAAACATGAAACTTCTCCGGTAACAATAATATAGACCCCATACAGAAACAAACAAACAAACAAACAAACAAACAAACAAACAAACAAACACTCCCCCCCCCCCCCAATTCAATTAATTTTAAAGGGGGAAAGACCCCCTACAATTGCTTTTTTAAAGCAATTGATTTATATTGTAAAAAACCTTTTTAACCATTCTGTTCCGTTAATAAAAAAAAAAAATCTCCCCTAGACCCCCTTTTGCCCCCCCCCCCTTTTTTTTAACCCTCCACTTACAACTGAATGTAGGTTGTGTACTATCTATCCTATCAACGTAAAACGAACGACAACTCCAGTTTTTTCCATATTATTAGGTCTTTCCACTTTTCTGTGGAAAGCCTATTGTATTTGTTCTGATTATTATTATTATTATTATTATTTTTTTTTTTCCGCCAAATTTTGATCTTGCGATAAATGTTTGTTTCGCAATATGTCGCTTAGATTTTTTTCATATTGTATCGTATAGTTTATGCGCTTTTAAATTTCACCCTGCTAAGCCGAACCATTTTCTTTGTAAGAGTTATCTCCCTATTCACTGTTTGTCATGTGTGTGCATCTCCTTCGTAACAAAATAAGAAAGCGACAAAATTCTTTTTACAAATTGTTCGTTACATCCTCAGGAATTTTTGGCTAATTTGGATCGAAGCGATTCGATGAAATTTTATAGGAGTTATGTACCTTTACGGAATAAATTTGTCGGTATGTTTTTTTAACTCATAAACCGTTAACCGTATAACCCTGGAATGTTTTTATTTGAGTCCCCTGGGTCCTAACTTAGAAAATTAGGTCAAGGTCAAAGGTCAAGGTCATATTTTAGATTTTCACATGTCTTTGATTTCCCTATAATTCTTGAATGGCTATAGATACAGAAAATTTAAGCAGTGAAAAATGTTAAGTACTTCAAGGGGCAACTTTGTTACTTTATGATTGTATTGGTTTTACCATTATGTAAGGGACATAACCCCCATTGATGGTTTATAAAAAGCCATTATTAGGCAAAACTCTTAAACAAAAGGTCCTTGACCCATAGGGTCTTTTGCAATGACATTGTGAAGCAATGACCTTGACAAAGGTCACAAGGTCAAAGGTCAAGGTCATGTACATATGTGATTTGGGGCACGACTTGAAGAATTTTATGTGTGTTTGCCAACCAACCAACCAACCAACCAACCAACCAACCAACCAACCAATCAATCAATCAATCAATCATGATCATGATCAATCAACCAATAATGATCATGATCATGATCAATCAATCAATCATGTTTCCGTCTCATGTGTTTATTATAGGGTTCAAGATATTCTTTGTTTCTTTTTCGCTGTTTCAATTGACCCTAACCAACCAACCAACCAACCAACCAACCAACTTATCAATCAATCAATCAATCAATCAATCAATCAATCAATCAATCAATCATGATCATGATCATGATCAATCAATCATCTTTCCGTCTCATGTGTTTAATATAGGGTCCAAGATCTTCTTTGTGTCTTTTTCCGTGTTTCAATTGACCCTATCCATCGTGTTTAACCAACCAACCAACCAACCAACCAACCAACCAACCAACCAACTAATCAATCAATCAATCAATCAATCAATCAATCATGATCATGATCAACCAATCATGTTTCCGTCTCATGTGTTTAATATAGGGTCCAAGATCTTCTTTGTCTTATTCCGTGTTTCAATTGACCCTATCCATCGTGTTTAATCAACCAACCAACCAACCAACCAACCAACTAATCAATCAATCAATCAATCAATCAATCAATCAATCAATCAATCATGATCATGATCAACCAATCATGTTTCCGTCTCATGTGTTTAATATAGGGTCCAAGATCTTCTTTGTGTCTTATTCCGTGTTTCAATTGACCCTATCCAACGTGTTTAACCAACCAACCAACCCACTCATCAACTAATCGATCAACTAATCAATTAATCAATCAATCAATCAATCAATCTGTATGACTGTTTATTCATGAGTTTATTGAAGGAGCAAACTCTTATTTATTCAAGAAAAATTGAAATTTAATATTGTTCTTACGTCACTTCTGAAAAAAAAATCCACATGTTCTCTGAAACTACAAGTACAATCGACCTCAAAATTTGCAGTCAGCAGGGCATACATGTACTAAAAGTTTATAAAAAAACTTGGTGCAGATATCTTTCCCAGCTTTTCCTAGAGAAAAATTTTGGCAATGCCGTAAAAATCGCTTGCTAGGTCCGTAAATCTCAGTAAAAACCTACAATAAAATGTCCGCTCCGAGATTGAAATACTAATCTGTGTTACAAACAGGTGCTGAAAAATGTACATTATCAGAAAATAATCAATAAATGTGTTTTAAAGTTACAACGGATTAATTAAATCCAAAACATGCACTGCTTGTGAACTGTCATCAAAATGTCAATTTCCTACAATGACAAAAGAAATTACATTGTGTGCATTCCGTCTCTATACATGTTGTCTGTTCAAAGTCCCCACCTAAAAAGGAATAAAAAGACTATCTTTTCGTTATTATAAACCCGTGTCACGTGATGTGGCGCGCGCGCTGTACCTAAAATAAAAGAAAAACTTTCCAAACTAAACATGAAACTTCTCCGGTAACAATAATATAGACCCCATACAGAAACAAACAAACAAACAAACAAACAAACAAACAAACAAACAAACACTCCCCCCCCCCCCCCAATTCAATTAATTTTAAAGGGGGAAAGACCCCCTACAATTGCTTTTTTAAAGCAATTGATTTATATTGTAAAAAACCTTTTTAACCATTCTGTTCCGTTAATAAAAAAAAAAAATCTCCCCTAGACCCCCTTTTGCCCCCCCCCCCTTTTTTTTAACCCTCCACTTACAACTGAATGTAGGTTGTGTACTATCTATCCTATCAACGTAAAACGAACGACAACTCCAGTTTTTTCCATATTATTAGGTCTTTCCACTTTTCTGTGGAAAGCCTATTGTATTTGTTCTGATTATTATTATTATTATTATTATTTTTTTTTTTCCGCCAAATTTTGATCTTGCGATAAATGTTTGTTTCGCAATATGTCGCTTAGATTTTTTTCATATTGTATCGTATAGTTTATGCGCTTTTAAATTTCACCCTGCTAAGCCGAACCATTTTCTTTGTAAGAGTTATCTCCCTATTCACTGTTTGTCATGTGTGTGCATCTCCTTCGTAACAAAATAAGAAAGCGACAAAATTCTTTTTACAAATTGTTCGTTACATCCTCAGGAATTTTTGGCTAATTTGGATCGAAGCGATTCGATGAAATTTTATAGGAGTTATGTACCTTTACGGAATAAATTTGTCGGTATGTTTTTTTAACTCATAAACCGTTAACCGTATAACCCTGGAATGTTTTTATTTGAGTCCCCTGGGTCCTAACTTAGAAAATTAGGTCAAGGTCAAAGGTCAAGGTCATATTTTAGATTTTCACATGTCTTTGATTTCCCTATAATTCTTGAATGGCTATAGATACAGAAAATTTAAGCAGTGAAAAATGTTAAGTACTTCAAGGGGCAACTTTGTTACTTTATGATTGTATTGGTTTTACCATTATGTAAGGGACATAACCCCCATTGATGGTTTATAAAAAGCCATTATTAGGCAAAACTCTTAAACAAAAGGTCCTTGACCCATAGGGTCTTTTGCAATGACATTGTGAAGCAATGACCTTGACAAAGGTCACAAGGTCAAAGGTCAAGGTCATGTACATATGTGATTTGGGGCACGACTTGAAGAATTTTATGTGTGTTTGCCAACCAACCAACCAACCAACCAACCAACCAACCAACCAACCAATCAATCAATCAATCAATCATGATCATGATCAATCAACCAATAATGATCATGATCATGATCAATCAATCAATCATGTTTCCGTCTCATGTGTTTATTATAGGGTTCAAGATATTCTTTGTTTCTTTTTCGCTGTTTCAATTGACCCTAACCAACCAACCAACCAACCAACCAACCAACTTATCAATCAATCAATCAATCAATCAATCAATCAATCAATCAATCAATCATGATCATGATCATGATCAATCAATCATCTTTCCGTCTCATGTGTTTAATATAGGGTCCAAGATCTTCTTTGTGTCTTTTTCCGTGTTTCAATTGACCCTATCCATCGTGTTTAACCAACCAACCAACCAACCAACCAACCAACCAACCAACCAACTAATCAATCAATCAATCAATCAATCAATCAATCATGATCATGATCAACCAATCATGTTTCCGTCTCATGTGTTTAATATAGGGTCCAAGATCTTCTTTGTCTTATTCCGTGTTTCAATTGACCCTATCCATCGTGTTTAATCAACCAACCAACCAACCAACCAACCAACTAATCAATCAATCAATCAATCAATCAATCAATCAATCAATCAATCATGATCATGATCAACCAATCATGTTTCCGTCTCATGTGTTTAATATAGGGTCCAAGATCTTCTTTGTGTCTTATTCCGTGTTTCAATTGACCCTATCCAACGTGTTTAACCAACCAACCAACCCACTCATCAACTAATCGATCAACTAATCAATTAATCAATCAATCAATCAATCAATCTGTATGACTGTTTATTCATGAGTTTATTGAAGGAGCAAACTCTTATTTATTCAAGAAAAATTGAAATTTAATATTGTTCTTACGTCACTTCTGAAAAAAAAATCCACATGTTCTCTGAAACTACAAGTACAATCGACCTCAAAATTTGCAGTCAGCAGGGCATACATGTACTAAAAGTTTATAAAAAAACTTGGTGCAGATATCTTTCCCAGCTTTTCCTAGAGAAAAATTTTGGCAATGCCGTAAAAATCGCTTGCTAGGTCCGTAAATCTCAGTAAAAACCTACAATAAAATGTCCGCTCCGAGATTGAAATACTAATCTGTGTTACAAACAGGTGCTGAAAAATGTACATTATCAGAAAATAATCAATAAATGTGTTTTAAAGTTACAACGGATTAATTAAATCCAAAACATGCACTGCTTGTGAACTGTCATCAAAATGTCAATTTCCTACAATGACAAAAGAAATTACATTGTGTGCATTCCGTCTCTATACATGTTGTCTGTTCAAAGTCCCCACCTAAAAAGGAATAAAAAGACTATCTTTTCGTTATTATAAACCCGTGTCACGTGATGTGGCGCGCGCGCTGTACCTAAAATAAAAGAAAAACTTTCCAAACTAAACATGAAACTTCTCCGGTAACAATAATATAGACCCCATACAGAAACAAACAAACAAACAAACAAACAAACAAACAAACAAACAAACACTCCCCCCCCCCCCCAATTCAATTAATTTTAAAGGGGGAAAGACCCCCTACAATTGCTTTTTTAAAGCAATTGATTTATATTGTAAAAAACCTTTTTAACCATTCTGTTCCGTTAATAAAAAAAAAAATCTCCCCTAGACCCCCTTTTGCCCCCCCCCCCTTTTTTTTAACCCTCCACTTACAACTGAATGTAGGTTGTGTACTATCTATCCTATCAACGTAAAACGAACGACAACTCCAGTTTTTTCCATATTATTAGGTCTTTCCACTTTTCTGTGGAAAGCCTATTGTATTTGTTCTGATTATTATTATTATTATTATTATTTTTTTTTTTCCGCCAAATTTTGATCTTGCGATAAATGTTTGTTTCGCAATATGTCGCTTAGATTTTTTTCATATTGTATCGTATAGTTTATGCGCTTTTAAATTTCACCCTGCTAAGCCGAACCATTTTCTTTGTAAGAGTTATCTCCCTATTCACTGTTTGTCATGTGTGTGCATCTCCTTCGTAACAAAATAAGAAAGCGACAAAATTCTTTTTACAAATTGTTCGTTACATCCTCAGGAATTTTTGGCTAATTTGGATCGAAGCGATTCGATGAAATTTTATAGGAGTTATGTACCTTTACGGAATAAATTTGTCGGTATGTTTTTTTAACTCATAAACCGTTAACCGTATAACCTGGAATGTTTTTATTTGAGTCCCCTGGGTCCTAACTTAGAAAATTAGGTCAAGGTCAAAGGTCAAGGTCATATTTTAGATTTTCACATGTCTTTGATTTCCCTATAATTCTTGAATGGCTATAGATACAGAAAATTTAAGCAGTGAAAAATGTTAAGTACTTCAAGGGGCAACTTTGTTACTTTATGATTGTATTGGTTTTACCATTATGTAAGGGACATAACCCCCATTGATGGTTATAAAAAGCCATTATTAGGCAAAACTCTTAAACAAAAGGTCCTTGACCCATAGGGTCTTTTGCAATGACATTGTGAAGCAATGACCTTGACAAAGGTCACAAGGTCAAAGGTCAAGGTCATGTACATATGTGATTTGGGGCACGACTTGAAGAATTTTATGTGTGTTTGCCAACCAACCAACCAACCAACCAACCAACCAACCAACCAACCAATCAATCAATCAATCAATCATGATCATGATCAATCAACCAATAATGATCATGATCATGATCAATCAATCAATCATGTTTCCGTCTCATGTGTTTATTATAGGGTTCAAGATATTCTTTGTTTCTTTTTCGCTGTTTCAATTGACCCTAACCAACCAACCAACCAACCAACCAACCAACTTATCAATCAATCAATCAATCAATCAATCAATCAATCAATCAATCAATCATGATCATGATCATGATCAATCAATCATCTTTCCGTCTCATGTGTTTAATATAGGGTCCAAGATCTTCTTTGTGTCTTTTTCCGTGTTTCAATTGACCCTATCCATCGTGTTTAACCAACCAACCAACCAACCAACCAACCAACCAACCAACCAACTAATCAATCAATCAATCAATCAATCAATCAATCATGATCATGATCAACCAATCATGTTTCCGTCTCATGTGTTTAATATAGGGTCCAAGATCTTCTTTGTCTTATTCCGTGTTTCAATTGACCCTATCCATCGTGTTTAATCAACCAACCAACCAACCAACCAACCAACTAATCAATCAATCAATCAATCAATCAATCAATCAATCAATCAATCATGATCATGATCAACCAATCATGTTTCCGTCTCATGTGTTTAATATAGGGTCCAAGATCTTCTTTGTGTCTTATTCCGTGTTTCAATTGACCCTATCCAACGTGTTTAACCAACCAACCAACCCACTCATCAACTAATCGATCAACTAATCAATTAATCAATCAATCAATCAATCAATCTGTATGACTGTTTATTCATGAGTTTATTGAAGGAGCAAAACTCTTATTTATTCAAGAAAAATTGAAATTTAATATTGTTCTTACGTCACTTCTGAAAAAAAAAATCCACATGTTCTCTGAAACTACAAGTACAATCGACCTCAAAATTTGCAGTCAGCAGGGCATACATGTACTAAAAGTTTATAAAAAAACTTGGTGCAGATATCTTTCCCAGCTTTTCCTAGAGAAAAATTTTGGCAATGCCGTAAAAATCGCTTGCTAGGTCCGTAAATCTCAGTAAAAACCTACAATAAAATGTCCGCTCCGAGATTGAAATACTAATCTGTGTTACAAACAGGTGCTGAAAAATGTACATTATCAGAAAATAATCAATAAATGTGTTTTAAAGTTACAACGGATTAATTAAATCCAAAACATGCACTGCTTGTGAACTGTCATCAAAATGTCAATTTCCTACAATGACAAAAGAAATTACATTGTGTGCATTCCGTCTCTATACATGTTGTCTGTTCAAAGTCCCCACCTAAAAAGGAATAAAAAGACTATCTTTCGTTATTATAAACCCGTGTCACGTGATGTGGCGCGCGCGCTGTACCTAAAATAAAAGAAAAACTTTCCAAACTAAACATGAAACTTCTCCGGTAACAATAATATAGACCCCATTACAGAAACAAACAAACAAACAAACAAACAAACAAACAAACAAACAAACACTCCCCCCCCCCCCCCCAATTCAATTAATTTTAAAGGGGGAAAGACCCCCTACAATTGCTTTTTTAAAGCAATTGATTTATATTGTAAAAAACCTTTTTAACCATTCTGTTCCGTTAATAAAAAAAAAAAATCTCCCCTAGACCCCCTTTTGCCCCCCCCCCCTTTTTTTAACCCTCCACTTACAACTGAATGTAGGTTGTGTACTATCTATCCTATCAACGTAAAACGAACGACAACTCCAGTTTTTTCCATATTATTAGGTCTTTCCACTTTTCTGTGAAAGCCTATTGTATTTGTTCTGATTATTATTATTATTATTATTATTTTTTTTTTTCCGCCAAATTTTGATCTTGCGATAAATGTTTGTTTCGCAATATGTCGCTTAGATTTTTTTCATATTGTATCGTATAGTTTATGCGCTTTTAAATTTCACCCTGCTAAGCCGAACCATTTTCTTTGTAAGAGTTATCTCCCTATTCACTGTTTGTCATGTGTGTGCATCTCCTTCGTAACAAAATAAGAAAGCGACAAAATTCTTTTTACAAATTGTTCGTTACATCCTCAGGAATTTTTGGCTAATTTGGATCGAAGCGATTCGATGAAATTTTATAGGAGTTATGTACCTTTACGGAATAAATTTGTCGGTATGTTTTTTTAACTCATAAACCGTTAACCGTATAACCCTGGAATGTTTTTATTTGAGTCCCCTGGGTCCTAACTTAGAAAATTAGGTCAAGGTCAAAGGTCAAGGTCATATTTTAGATTTTCACATGTCTTTGATTTCCCTATAATTCTTGAATGGCTATAGATACAGAAAATTTAAGCAGTGAAAAATGTTAAGTACTTCAAGGGGCAACTTTGTTACTTTATGATTGTATTGGTTTTACCATTATGTAAGGGACATAACCCCCATTGATGGTTTATAAAAAGCCATTATTAGGCAAAACTCTTAAACAAAAGGTCCTTGACCCATAGGGTCTTTTGCAATGACATTGTGAAGCAATGACCTTGACAAAGGTCACAAGGTCAAAGGTCAAGGTCATGTACATATGTGATTTGGGGCACGACTTGAAGAATTTTATGTGTGTTTGCCAACCAACCAACCAACCAACCAACCAACCAACCAACCAACCAATCAATCAATCAATCAATCATGATCATGATCAATCAACCAATAATGATCATGATCATGATCAATCAATCAATCATGTTTCCGTCTCATGTGTTTATTATAGGGTTCAAGATATTCTTTGTTTCTTTTTCGCTGTTTCAATTGACCCTAACCAACCAACCAACCAACCAACCAACCAACTTATCAATCAATCAATCAATCAATCAATCAATCAATCAATCAATCAATCATGATCATGATCATGATCAATCAATCATCTTTCCGTCTCATGTGTTTAATATAGGGTCCAAGATCTTCTTTGTGTCTTTTTCCGTGTTTCAATTGACCCTATCCATCGTGTTTAACCAACCAACCAACCAACCAACCAACCAACCAACCAACCAACTAATCAATCAATCAATCAATCAATCAATCAATCATGATCATGATCAACCAATCATGTTTCCGTCTCATGTGTTTAATATAGGGTCCAAGATCTTCTTTGTCTTATTCCGTGTTTCAATTGACCCTATCATCGTGTTTAATCAACCAACCAACCAACCAACCAACCAACTAATCAATCAATCAATCAATCAATCAATCAATCAATCAATCAATCATGATCATGATCAACCAATCATGTTTCCGTCTCATGTGTTTAATATAGGGTCCAAGATCTTCTTTGTGTCTTATTCCGTGTTTCAATTGACCCTATCCAACGTGTTTAACCAACCAACCAACCCACTCATCAACTAATCGATCAACTAATCAATTAATCAATCAATCAATCAATCAATCTGTATGACTGTTTATTCATGAGTTTATTGAAGGAGCAAACTCTTATTTATTCAAGAAAAATTGAAATTTAATATTGTTCTTACGTCACTTCTGAAAAAAAAATCCACATGTTCTCTGAAACTACAAGTACAATCGACCTCAAAATTTGCAGTCAGCAGGGCATACATGTACTAAAAGTTTATAAAAAACTTGGTGCAGATATCTTTCCCAGCTTTTCCTAGAGAAAAATTTTGGCAATGCCGTAAAAATCGCTTGCTAGGTCCGTAAATCTCAGTAAAAACCTACAATAAAATGTCCGCTCCGAGATTGAAATACTAATCTGTGTTACAAACAGGTGCTGAAAAATGTACATTATCAGAAAATAATCAATAAATGTGTTTTAAAGTTACAACGGATTAATTAAATCCAAAACATGCACTGCTTGTGAACTGTCATCAAAATGTCAATTTCCTACAATGACAAAAGAAATTACATTGTGTGCATTCCGTCTCTATACATGTTGTCTGTTCAAAGTCCCACCTAAAAAGGAATAAAAAGACTATCTTTTCGTTATTATAAACCCGTGTCACGTGATGTGGCGCGCGCGCTGTACCTAAAATAAAAGAAAAACTTTCCAAACTAAACATGAAACTTCTCCGGTAACAATAATATAGACCCCATACAGAAACAAACAAACAAACAAACAAACAAACAAACAAACAAACAAACACTCCCCCCCCCCCCCCCAATTCAATTAATTTTAAAGGGGAAAGACCCCCTACAATTGCTTTTTTAAAGCAATTGATTTATATTGTAAAAAACCTTTTTAACCATTCTGTTCCGTTAATAAAAAAAAAAAATCTCCCCTAGACCCCCTTTTGCCCCCCCCCCCTTTTTTTTAACCCTCCACTTACAACTGAATGTAGGTTGTGTACTATCTATCCTATCAACGTAAAACGAACGACAACTCCAGTTTTTTCCATATTATTAGGTCTTTCCACTTTTCTGTGGAAAGCCTATTGTATTTGTTCTGATTATTATTATTATTATTATTCATTTTTTTTTTTCCGCCAAATTTTGATCTTGCGATAAATGTTTGTTTCGCAATATGTCGCTTAGATTTTTTTCATATTGTATCGTATAGTTTATGCGCTTTTAAATTTCACCCTGCTAAGCCGAACCATTTTCTTTGTAAGAGTTATCTCCCTATTCACTGTTTGTCATGTGTGTGCATCTCCTTCGTAACAAAATAAGAAAGCGACAAAATTCTTTTTACAAATTGTTCGTTACATCCTCAGGAATTTTTGGCTAATTTGGATCGAAGCGATTCGATGAAATTTTATAGGAGTTATGTACCTTTACGGAATAAATTTGTCGGTATGTTTTTTTAACTCATAAACCGTTAACCGTATAACCCTGGAATGTTTTTATTTGAGTCCCCTGGGTCCTAACTTAGAAAATTAGGTCAAGGTCAAAGGTCAAGGTCATATTTTAGATTTTCACATGTCTTTGATTTCCCTATAATTCTTGAATGGCTATAGATACAGAAATTTAAGCAGTGAAAAATGTTAAGTACTTCAAGGGGCAACTTTGTTACTTTATGATTGTATTGGTTTTACCATTATGTAAGGGACATAACCCCCATTGATGGTTTATAAAAAGCCATTATTAGGCAAAACTCTTAAACAAAAGGTCCTTGACCCATAGGGTCTTTTGCAATGACATTGTGAAGCAATGACCTTGACAAAGGTCACAAGGTCAAAGGTCAAGGTCATGTACATATGTGATTTGGGGCACGACTTGAAGAATTTTATGTGTGTTTGCCAACCAACCAACCAACCAACCAACCAACCAACCAACCAACCAATCAATCAATCAATCAATCATGATCATGATCAATCAACCAATAATGATCATGATCATGATCAATCAATCAATCATGTTTCCGTCTCATGTGTTTATTATAGGGTTCAAGATATTCTTTGTTTCTTTTTCGCTGTTTCAATTGACCCTAACCAACCAACCAACCAACCAACCAACCAACTTATCAATCAATCAATCAATCAATCAATCAATCAATCAATCAATCAATCATGATCATGATCATGATCAATCAATCAATCTTTCCGTCTCATGTGTTTAATATAGGGTCCAAGATCTTCTTTGTGTCTTTTTCCGTGTTTCAATTGACCCTATCCATCGTGTTTAACCAACCAACCAACCAACCAACCAACCAACCAACCAACCAACTAATCAATCAATCAATCAATCAATCAATCAATCATGATCATGATCAACCAATCATGTTTCCGTCTCATGTGTTTAATATAGGGTCCAAGATCTTCTTTGTCTTATTCCGTGTTTCAATTGACCCTATCCATCGTGTTTAATCAACCAACCAACCAACCAACCAACCAACTAATCAATCAATCAATCAATCAATCAATCAATCAATCAATCAATCATGATCATGATCAACCAATCATGTTTCCGTCTCATGTGTTTAATATAGGGTCCAAGATCTTCTTTGTGTCTTATTCCGTGTTTCAATTGACCCTATCCAACGTGTTTAACCAACCAACCAACCCACTCATCAACTAATCGATCAACTAATCAATTAATCAATCAATCAATCAATCAATCTGTATGACTGTTTATTCATGAGTTTATTGAAGGAGCAAACTCTTATTTATTCAAGAAAAATTGAAATTTAATATTGTTCTTACGTCACTTCTGAAAAAAAAATCCACATGTTCTCTGAAACTACAAGTACAATCGACCTCAAAATTTGCAGTCAGCAGGGCATACATGTACTAAAAGTTTATAAAAAAAACTTGGTGCAGATATCTTTCCCAGCTTTTCCTAGAGAAAAATTTTGGCAATGCCGTAAAAATCGCTTGCTAGGTCCGTAAATCTCAGTAAAAACCTACAATAAAATGTCCGCTCCGAGATTGAAATACTAATCTGTGTTACAAACAGGTGCTGAAAAATGTACATTATCAGAAAATAATCAATAAATGTGTTTTAAAGTTACAACGGATTAATTAAATCCAAAACATGCACTGCTTGTGAACTGTCATCAAAATGTCAATTTCCTACAATGACAAAAGAAATTACATTGTGTGCATTCCGTCTCTATACATGTTGTCTGTTCAAAGTCCCCACCTAAAAAGGAATAAAAAGACTATCTTTTCGTTATTATAAACCCGTGTCACGTGATGTGGCGCGCGCGCTGTACCTAAAATAAAAGAAAAACTTTCCAAACTAAACATGAAACTTCTCCGGTAACAATAATATAGACCCCATACAGAAACAAACAAACAAACAAACAAACAAACAAACAAACAAACAAACACTCCCCCCCCCCCCCAATTCAATTAATTTTAAAGGGGGAAAGACCCCCTACAATTGCTTTTTTAAAGCAATTGATTTATATTGTAAAAAACCTTTTTAACCATTCTGTTCCGTTAATAAAAAAAAAAAATCTCCCCTAGACCCCCTTTTGCCCCCCCCCCTTTTTTTTAACCCTCCACTTACAACTGAATGTAGGTTGTGTACTATCTATCCTATCAACGTAAAACGAACGACAACTCCAGTTTTTTCCATATTATTAGGTCTTTCCACTTTTCTGTGGAAAGCCTATTGTATTTGTTCTGATTATTATTATTATTATTATTATTTTTTTTTTTCCGCCAAATTTTGATCTTGCGATAAATGTTTGTTTCGCAATATGTCGCTTAGATTTTTTTCATATTGTATCGTATAGTTTATGCGCTTTTAAATTTCACCCTGCTAAGCCGAACCATTTTCTTTGTAAGAGTTATCTCCCTATTCACTGTTTGTCATGTGTGTGCATCTCCTTCGTAACAAAATAAGAAAGCGACAAAATTCTTTTTACAAATTGTTCGTTACATCCTCAGGAATTTTTGGCTAATTTGGATCGAAGCGATTCGATGAAATTTTATAGGAGTTATGTACCTTTACGGAATAAATTTGTCGGTATGTTTTTTTAACTCATAAACCGTTAACCGTATAACCCTGGAATGTTTTTATTTGAGTCCCCCTGGGTCCTAACTTAGAAAATTAGGTCAAGGTCAAAGGTCAAGGTCATATTTTAGATTTTCACATGTCTTTGATTTCCCTATAATTCTTGAATGGCTATAGATACAGAAAATTTAAGCAGTGAAAAATGTTAAGTACTTCAAGGGGCAACTTTGTTACTTTATGATTGTATTGGTTTTACCATTATGTAAGGGACATAACCCCCATTGATGGTTTATAAAAAGCCATTATTAGGCAAAACTCTTAAACAAAAGGTCCTTGACCCATAGGGTCTTTTGCAATGACATTGTGAAGCAATGACCTTGACAAAGGTCACAAGGTCAAAGGTCAAGGTCATGTACATATGTGATTTGGGGCACGACTTGAAGAATTTTATGTGTGTTTGCCAACCAACCAACCAACCAACCAACCAACCAACCAACCAACCAATCAATCAATCAATCAATCATGATCATGATCAATCAACCAATAATGATCATGATCATGATCAATCAATCAATCATGTTTCCGTCTCATGTGTTTATTATAGGGTTCAAGATATTCTTTGTTTCTTTTTCGCTGTTTCAATTGACCCTAACCAACCAACCAACCAACCAACCAACCAACCAACTTATCAATCAATCAATCAATCAATCAATCAATCAATCAATCAATCAATCAATCATGATCATGATCATGATCAATCAATCATCTTTCCGTCTCATGTGTTTAATATAGGGTCCAAGATCTTCTTTGTGTCTTTTTCCGTGTTTTCAATTGACCCTATCCATCGTGTTTAACCAACCAACCAACCAACCAACCAACCAACCAACCAACCAACTAATCAATCAATCAATCAATCAATCAATCAATCATGATCATGATCAACCAATCATGTTTCCGTCTCATGTGTTTAATATAGGGTCCAAGATCTTCTTTGTCTTATTCCGTGTTTCAATTGACCCTATCCATCGTGTTTAATCAACCAACCAACCAACCAACCAACCAACTAATCAATCAATCAATCAATCAATCAATCAATCAATCAATCAATCATGATCATGATCAACCAATCATGTTTCCGTCTCATGTGTTTAATATAGGGTCCAAGATCTTCTTTGTGTCTTATTCCGTGTTTCAATTGACCCTATCCAACGTGTTTAACCAACCAACCAACCCACTCATCAACTAATCGATCAACTAATCAATTAATCAATCAATCAATCAATCAATCTGTATGACTGTTTATTCATGAGTTTATTGAAGGAGCAAACTCTTATTTATTCAAGAAAAATTGAAATTTAATATTGTTCTTACGTCACTTCTGAAAAAAAAATCCACATGTTCTCTGAAACTACAAGTACAATCGACCTCAAAATTTGCAGTCAGCAGGGCATACATGTACTAAAAGTTTATAAAAAAACTTGGTGCAGATATCTTTCCCAGCTTTTCCTAGAGAAAAATTTTGGCAATGCCGTAAAAATCGCTTGCTAGGTCCGTAAATCTCAGTAAAAACCTACAATAAAATGTCCGCTCCGAGATTGAAATACTAATCTGTGTTACAAACAGGTGCTGAAAAATGTACATTATCAGAAAATAATCAATAAATGTGTTTTAAAGTTACAACGGATTAATTAAATCCAAAACATGCACTGCTTGTGAACTGTCATCAAAATGTCAATTTCCTACAATGACAAAAGAAATTACATTGTGTGCATTCCGTCTCTATACATGTTGTCTGTTCAAAGTCCCCACCTAAAAAGGAATAAAAAGACTATCTTTTCGTTATTATAAACCCGTGTCACGTGATGTGGCGCGCGCGCTGTACCTAAAATAAAAGAAAAACTTTCCAAACTAAACATGAAACTTCTCCGGTAACAATAATATAGACCCCATACAGAAACAAACAAACAAACAAACAAACAAACAAACAAACAAACAAACACTCCCCCCCCCCCCCAATTCAATTAATTTTAAAGGGGGGAAAGACCCCCTACAATTGCTTTTTTAAAGCAATTGATTTATATTGTAAAAAACCTTTTTAACCATTCTGTTCCGTTAATAAAAAAAAAAAATCTCCCCTAGACCCCCTTTTGCCCCCCCCCTTTTTTTTAACCCTCCACTTACAACTGAATGTAGGTTGTGTACTATCTATCCTATCAACGTAAAACGAACGACAACTCCAGTTTTTTCCATATTATTAGGTCTTTCCACTTTTCTGTGGAAAGCCTATTGTATTTGTTCTGATTATTATTATTATTATTATTATTTTTTTTTTTCCGCCAAATTTTGATCTTGCGATAAATGTTTGTTTCGCAATATGTCGCTTAGATTTTTTTCATATTGTATCGTATAGTTTATGCGCTTTTAAATTTCACCCTGCTAAGCCGAACCATTTTCTTTGTAAGAGTTATCTCCCTATTCACTGTTTGTCATGTGTGTGCATCTCCTTCGTAACAAAATAAGAAAGCGACAAAATTCTTTTTACAAATTGTTCGTTACATCCTCAGGAATTTTTGGCTAATTTGGATCGAAGCGATTCGATGAAATTTTATAGGAGTTATGTACCTTTACGGAATAAATTTGTCGGTATGTTTTTTTAACTCATAAACCGTTAACCGTATAACCCTGGAATGTTTTTATTTGAGTCCCCTGGGTCCTAACTTAGAAAATTAGGTCAAGGTCAAAGGTCAAGGTCATATTTTAGATTTTCACATGTCTTTGATTTCCCTATAATTCTTGAATGGCTATAGATACAGAAAATTTAAGCAGTGAAAAATGTTAAGTACTTCAAGGGGCAACTTTGTTACTTTATGATTGTATTGGTTTTACCATTATGTAAGGGACATAACCCCCATTGATGGTTTATAAAAAGCCATTATTAGGCAAAACTCTTAAACAAAAGGTCCTTGACCCATAGGGTCTTTTGCAATGACATTGTGAAGCAATGACCTTGACAAAGGTCACAAGGTCAAAGGTCAAGGTCATGTACATATGTGATTTGGGGCACGACTTGAAGAATTTTATGTGTGTTTGCCAACCAACCAACCAACCAACCAACCAACCAACCAACCAACCAATCAATCAATCAATCAATCATGATCATGATCAATCAACCAATAATGATCATGATCATGATCAATCAATCAATCATGTTTCCGTCTCATGTGTTTATTATAGGGTTCAAGATATTCTTTGTTTCTTTTTCGCTGTTTCAATTGACCCTAACCAACCAACCAACCAACCAACCAACCAACC
>NW_027267080.1:0-17340 GCF_963676685.1 Mytilus edulis
AAGTACAAATGTAGCCCTATCTTTTGCAACAATAAAAACATAGGGTCATGCGGCATTTTTGGGCATTCACATGGCCTTGTTTACAAACAATGTAGATTCGCACTGAATTCCCATACAGACCCCCATTACTTTTCAACCCTGAAGGGAAAAAAAATTAGTACATTCAGCATTTATTTTTTAATTTTTTTCAACTCTAGTTTTGATCCATCTACCAAAAAATATTTATTACAAACATTATCTGCAATCAGAAGACCATATAACTTCAGTGTTATACAGAAAGCTCTCCCCTAAATGGGCGGTCCCTGATGACGTATATTTATTTACTGAATTTACCCCTATAAGAGACTTCTTTACTTCTTTTCCATCTTTTTTTGTAATAAACATGTAATGTATCCAATTTTCAAGTTCCAGTTTCAATACAACCTTCAAAAATGCTGAATTTGTAAAGATAGAGCAAAATTTATACTACAGCCCATACTGCGGCCAATGTATATTTGGTATATACAGTTGGGCATTGACTGTTTTTAAAAGAATGGTGTAAAATACTATGTTTAATAAATATGAATTGTTTTCTGTGTTTGCTTGAGTAGTATTGCAAGTACATCTAGAAACTAAAGTCTTGGTGTACTCTTAGTTAGTTTTTTTCCTTATATGGAAGTGTTTGGTTAAATACCATGAAAAGACCACAAAAAGACTTTTCAAAGGTTTTTTTAAGCAGTTTCATACAAATAAAACAACAATTATGTTTCATTATACTAAATCTGTGTTTTAATTACTTGTAAATTTCACAAAATGTCATTGACAATCACTCTGCAGAAATTCCTGTAACCCGGACATCAGGATGGGTTCTTCGCCAAAACTAGACAGCTAGAACTGAAGTAGAAAAAAGTGCCAAATATGAAAAATAAGATTAGGTATGACCAAAATTTACATTTGGAAGATTGAAGTAACAATTTAAAGTATTTAAAAGCAATAATTTAACTTAAAAATCCAATTACAAACATTTTAACACTTGTTTCATAGATGACGGACCTGTTATCATGAAAACTTGTCTAGTATATTCTTTAAATAAAGAAACGCAAAGCGTTATGTAAAAATAAATGAATACCTTCATGCGGTCAGATTATTCGAGTGTTAAAATACTAGAAAAGTGCTTATTTACCACTTGTTCTACAACTTAACATGGGGAACACATCTAAAAAAAACACTCCGTCAAAGGAGGTAATCCATTTTTTCATATGATTTTTATACATTATGAGAAGAAATATGTGTAAAATGTGATGTAAATGGGGAGAATATTCATGCCTTTCATTGATATCATAACTCTCAAGTGTAATTTCTATTGTTTCTTTCAATCTGGACACAAAACTGATTTTTAAAATATACTTCATGCTTCTCTCACTGTACACTGAGTGCATCCTGGATAGCCGCAGTTAAAGATAGAAATTTGTGTAAAAAACAGCTTTAAATGGTTCCAAAATCCTTCCTTTACATGAACATTTACAGGAAATGAGTTTTGTGATTATTGTGTGGCCTTGGACAAGTACAGTGAAAAAGTGCATATTTTCCTATAAGAGACTTCTTTTACTTCTTTTCCATCTTTTTTTGTAATAAACATGTAATGTATCCAATTTTCAAGTTCCAGTTTCAATACAACCTTCAAAAATGCTGAATTTGTAAAGATAGAGCAAAATTTATACTACAGCCCATACTGCGGCCAATGTATATTTGGTATATACAGTTGGGGCATTGACTGTTTTTAAAAGAATGGTGTAAAATACTATGTTTAATAAATATGAATTGTTTTCTGTGTTTTGCTTTGAGTAGTATTGCAAGTACATCTAGAAACTAAAGTCTTGGTGTACTCTTAGTTAGTTTTTTTCCTTATATGGAAGTGTTTGGTTAAATACCATGAAAAGACCACAAAAAGACTTTTCAAAGGTTTTTTTAAAGCAGTTTCATACCAAATAAAACAACAATTATGTTTCATTATACTAAATCTGTGTTTTAATTACTTGTAAATTTCACAAAATGTCATTGACAATCACTCTGCAGAAATTCCTGTAACCCGAGCATCAGGATGGGTTTCTTCGCAAAACTAGACAGCTAGAACTGAAGTAGAAAAAAGTGCCAAATATGAAAAAATAAGATTAGGTATGACCAAAATTTACATTTGGAAGATTGAAGTAACAATTTAAAGTATTTAAAAGCAATAATTTAACTTAAAAATCCAATTACAAACATTTTAACACTTGTTTCATAGATGACGGACCTGTTATCATGAAAACTTGTCTAGTATATTCTTTAAATAAAGAAACGCAAAGCGTTATGTAAAAATAAATGAATACCTTCATGCGGTCAGATTATTCGAGTGTTAAAATACTAGAAAAGTGCTTATTTTACCACTTGTTCTACAACTTAACATGGGGAACACATCTAAAAAACCACTCCGTCAAAGGGAGGTAATCCATTTTTTCATATGATTTTATACATTATGAGAAGAAATATGTGTAAAATGTGATGTAAATGGGGAGAATATTCATGCCTTTCATTGATATCATAACTCTCAAGTGTAATTTCTATTGTTTCTTTCAATCTGGACACAAAACTGATTTTTTAAAATATACTTCATGCTTCTCTCACTGTACACTGAGTGCATCCTGGATAGCCGCAGTTAAAGATAGAAATTTGTGTAAAAAAACAGCTTTAATTGTTCCAAAATCCTTCCTTTACATGAACATTTACAGGAAATGAGTTTTGTGATTATTGTGTGGGCCTTGGACAAGTACAGTGAAAAAGTGCATATTTTCCTATAAGAGACTTCTTTACTTCTTTTCCATCTTTTTTTGTAATAAACATGTAATGTATCCAATTTTCAAGTTCAGTTTCAATACAACCTTCAAAAATGCTGAATTTGTAAAGATAGAGCAAAATTTATACTACAGCCCATACTGCGGCCAATGTATATTTGGTATATACAGTTGGGCATTGACTGTTTTTAAAAGAATGGTGTAAAATACTATGTTTAATAAATATGAATTGTTTTCTGTGTTTGCTTTGAGTAGTATTGCAAGTACATCTAGAAACTAAAGTCTTGGTGTACTCTTAGTTAGTTTTTTTCTTATATGGAAGTGTTTGGTTAAATACCATGAAAAGACCACAAAAAGACTTTTCAAAGGTTTTTTTAAGCAGTTTCATACCAAATAAAACAACAATTATGTTCATTATACTAAATCTGTGTTTTAATTACTTGTAAATTTCACAAAATGTCATTGACAATCACTCTGCAGAAATTCCTGTAACCCGGACATCAGGGATGGGTTCTTCGCCAAAACTAGACAGCTAGAACTGAAGTAGAAAAAAGTGCCAAATATGAAAAAATAATGATTAGGTAATGACCAAAATTTACATTTGGAAGATGAAGTAACAATTTAAAGTATTTAAAGCAATAATTTAACTTAAAAATCCAATTACAAACATTTTAACACTTGTTTCATAGATGACGGACCTGTTATCATGAAAACTTGTCTAGTAATATTCTTTAAATAAAAAACGCAAAGCGTTATGTAAAAATAAATGAATACCTTCATGCGGTCAGATTATTCGAGTGTTAAAATACTAGAAAAGTGCTTATTTACCACTTGTTCTACAACTTAACATGGGGAACACATCTAAAAAAAACACTCCGTCAAAGGGAGGTAATCCATTTTTTCATATGATTTTATACATTATGAGAAGAAATATGTGTAAAATGTGATGTAAATGGGGAGAATATTCATGCCTTTCATTGATATCATAACTCTCAAGTGTAATTTCTATTGTTTCTTTCAATCTGGACACAAAACTGATTTTTAAAATATACTTCATGCTTCTCTCACTGTACACTGAGTGCATCCTGGATAGCCGCAGTTAAAGATAGAAATTTGTGTAAAAAACAGCTTAAATGGTTCCAAAATCCTTCCTTTACATGAACATTTACAGGAAATGAGTTTTGTGATTATTGTGTGGCCTTGGACAAGTACAGTGAAAAAGTGCATATTTTCCTATAGGGGTAAATTCAGTAAAAAATGTCCCATTGACTTTAATGCTAATCTATGTGTGGAAATAAATTTATACCTGATTTACCTTTAAAAATTAAAATCTTTCATATATCATTCATGAAAGTACAAATGTAGCCCTATCTTTTGCAACAATAAAAACATAGGGTCATGCGGCATTTTTGGCATTCACATGGCCTTGTTTACAAACAATGTAGATTCGCACTGAATTCCCCATACAGACCCCCATTACTTTTCAACCCTGAAGGGAAAAAAATTAGTACATTCAGCATTTATTTTTAATTTTTTTCAACTCTAGTTTTGATCCATCTACAAAAAATATTTATTACAAACATTATCTGCCAATCAGAAGACCATATAACTTCAGTGTTATACAGAAAGCTCTCCCCTAAATGGGCGGTCCCTGATGACGTATATTTATTTACTGAATTTACCCCTATAAGAGACTTCTTTACTTCTTTTCCATCTTTTTTTGTAATAAACATGTAATGTATCCAATTTTCAAGTTCCAGTTTCAATACAACCTTCAAAAATGCTGAATTTGTAAAGATAGAGCAAAATTTATACTACAGCCCATACTGCGGCCAATGTATATTTGGTATATACAGTTGGGCATTGACTGTTTTTAAAGAATGGTGTAAAATACTATGTTTAATAAATATGAATTGTTTTCTGTGTTTGCTTTGAGTAGTATTGCAAGTACATCTAGAAACTAAAGTCTTGGTGTACTCTTAGTTAGTTTTTTTCCTTATATGGAAGTGTTTGGTTAAATACATGAAAGACCACAAAAAGACTTTTCAAAGGTTTTTTTAAGCAGTTTCATACCAAATAAAACAACAATTATGTTTCATTATACTAAATCTGTGTTTTAATTACTTGTAAATTTCACAAAAATGTCATTGACAATCACTCTGCAGAAATTCCTGTAACCCGGACATCAGGATGGGTTCTTCGCCAAAACTAGACAGCTAGAACTGAAGTAGAAAAAAGTGCCAAATATGAAAAAATAAGATTAGGTATGACCAAAATTTACATTTGGAAGATTGAAGTAACAATTTAAAGTATTTAAAAGCAATAATTTAACTTAAAAATCCAATTACAACATTTTAACACTTGTTTCATAGATGACGGACCTGTTATCATGAAAACTTGTCTAGTATATTCTTTAAATAAAGAAACGCAAAGCGTTATGTAAAAATAAATGAATACCTTCATGCGGTCAGATTATTCGAGTGTTAAAATACTAGAAAAGTGCTTATTTACCACTTGTTCTACAACTTAACATGGGGAACACATCTAAAAAAAACACTCCGTCAAAGGGAGGTAATCCATTTTTTCATATGATTTTATACATTATGAGAAGAAATATGTGTAAAATGTGAATGTAAATGGGGAGAATATTCATGCCTTTCATTGATATCATAACTCTCAAGTGTAATTTCTATGTTTCTTTCAATCTGGACACAAAACTGATTTTTAAATATACTTCATGCTTCTCTCACTGTACACTGAGTGCATCCTGGATAGCCGCAGTTAAAGATAGAAATTTGTGTAAAAAAACAGCTTTAAATGGTTCCAAAATCCTTCCTTTACATGAACATTTACAGGAAATGAGTTTTGTGATTATTGTGTGGCCTTGGACAAGTACAGTGAAAAAGTGCATATTTTTCCTATTGGGGTAAATTCAGTAAAAAATGTCCCATTGACTTTAATGCCTAATCTATGTGTGGAAATAAATTTATACCTGATTTACTTTAAAAATTAAAATCTTTCATATATCATTCATGGAAAGTACAAATGTAGCCCTATCTTTTGCAACAATAAAAACATAGGGTCATGCGGCATTTTTGGGCATTCACATGGCCTTGTTTACAAACAATGTAGATTCGCACTGAATTCCCATACAGACCCCCCATTACTTTTCAACCCTGAAGGGAAAAAAATTAGTACATTCAGCATTTATTTTTTAATTTTTTTTCAACTCTAGTTTTGGATCCATCTACCAAAAAATATTTATTACAAACATTATCTGCCAATCAGAAGACCATATAAATTCAGTGTTATACAGAAAGCTCTCCCCTAAATGGGCGGTCCCTGATGACGGTATATTATTTACTGAATTTACCCCCTATAAGAGACTTCTTTACTTCTTTTCCATCTTTTTTGTAATAAACATGTAATGTATCCAATTTTCAAGTTCCAGTTTCAATACAACCTTCAAAAATGCTGAATTTGTAAAGATAGAGCAAAATTTATACTACAGCCCATACTGCGGCCAATGTATATTTGGTATATACAGTTGGGCATTGACTGTTTTTAAAAGAATGGTGTAAAAATACTATGTTTAATAAATATGAATTGTTTTCTGTGTTTGCTTTGAGTAGTATTGCAAGTACATCTAGAAACTAAGTCTTGGTGTACTCTTAGTTAGTTTTTTTCCTTATATGGAAGTGTTTGGTTAAATACCATGAAAAGACCACAAAAAGACTTTTCAAAGGTTTTTTTTAAGCAGTTTCATACCAAATAAAACAACAATTATGTTTCATTATACTAAATCTGTGTTTTAATTACTTGTAAATTTCACAAAATGTCATTGACAATCACTCTGCAGAAATTCCTGTAACCCGGACATCAGGATGGGTTCTTCGCACAAAACTAGACAGCTAGAACTGAAGTAGAAAAAAGTGCAATATGAAAAAAATAAGATTAGGTATGACCAAAATTTACATTTGGAAGATTGAAGTAACAATTTAAAGTATTAAAAGCAATAATTTAACTTAAAAATCCAATTACAAACATTTTAACACTTGTTTCATAGATGACGGACCTGTTATCATGAAAACTTGTCTAGTATATTCTTTAAATAAAGAAACGCAAAGCGTTATGTAAAAATAAATGAATACCTTCATGCGGTCAGATTATTCGAGTGTTAAAATACTAGAAAAGTGCTTATTTACCACTTGTTCTACAACTTAACATGGGGAACACATCTAAAAAAAACACTCCGTCAAAGGGAGGTAATCCATTTTTTCATATGATTTTATACATTATGAGAAGAAATATGTGTAAAATGTGATGTAAATGGGGAGAGAATATTCATGCCTTTCATTGATATCATAACTCTCAAGTGAGTAATTTCTATTGTTTCTTTCAATCTGGACACAAAACTGATTTTTAAAATATACTTCATGCTTCTCTCACTGTAACTGAGTGCATCTGGATAGCCGCAGTTAAAGATAGAAATTTGTGTAAAAAACAGCTTTAAATGGTTCCAAAATCCTTCCTTTACATGAACATTTACAGGAAATGAGTTTTGTGATTATTGTGTGGCCTTGGACAAGTACAGTGAAAAAGTGCATATTTTCCTATAAGAGACTTCTTTACTCTTTTCCATCTTTTTTTGTAATAAACATGTAATGTATCCAATTTTCAAGTTCCAGTTTCAATACAACCTTCAAAAATGCTGAATTTGTAAAGATAGAGCAAAATTTATACTACAGCCCATACTGCGGCCAATGTATATTTGGTATATACAGTTGGGCATTGACTGTTTTTAAAAGAATGGTGTAAAATACTATGTTTAATAAATATGAATTGTTTTCTGTGTTTGCTTTGAGTAGTATTGCAAGTACATCTAGAAACTAAAGTCTTGGTGTACTCTTAGTTAGTTTTTTTCCTTATATGGAAGTGTTTGGTTAAATACCATGAAAAGGACCACAAAAAGACTTTTCAAAGGTTTTTTTTAAGCAGTTTCATACCAAATAAAACAACAATTATGTTTCATTATACTAAATCTGTGTTTTAATTACTTGTAAATTTCACAAAATGTCATTGACAATCACTCTGCAGAAATTCCTGTAACCCGGACATCAGGATGGTTCTTCGCCAAAACTAGACAGCTAGAACTGAAGTAGAAAAAAGTGCCAAATATGAAAAAATAAGATTAGGTATGACCAAAATTTACATTTGGAAGATTGAAGTAACAATTTAAAGTATTTAAAAGCAATAATTTAACTTAAAAATCCAATTACAAACATTTTAACACTTGTTTCATAGATGACGGACCTGTTATCATGAAAACTTGTCTAGTATATTCTTTAAATAAAGAAACGCAAAGCGTTATGTAAAAATAAATGAATACCTCATGCGGTCAGATATTCGAGTGTTAAAATACTAGAAAAGTGCTTATTTACCACTTGTTCTACAACTTAACATGGGGAACACATCTAAAAAAAACACTCCGTCAAAGGGAGGTAATCCATTTTTTCATATGATTTTATACATTATGAGAAGAAATATGTGTAAAATGTTGATGTAAATGGGGAGAATATTCATGCCTTTCATTGATATCATAACTCTCAAGTGTAATTTCTATTGTTTCTTTCAATCTGGACACAAAACTGATTTTTAAAATATACTTCATGCTTCTCTCACTGTACACTGAGTGCATCCTGGATAAGCCGCAGTTAAAGATAGAAATTTGTGTAAAAAACAGCTTTAAATGGTTCCAAAATCCTTCCTTTACATGAACATTTACAGGAAATGAGTTTTTGTGATTATTGTGTGGCCTTGGACAAGTACAGTGAAAAAGTGCATATTTTCCTATAGGGGTAAATTCAGTAAAAATGTCCCATTGACTTTAATGCTAATCTATGTGTGGAATAAATTTATACCTGATTTACCTTTAAAAATTAAAATCTTTCATATATCATTCATGAAAGTACAAATGTAGCCCTATCTTTTGCAACAATAAAAACATAGGGTCATGCGGCATTTTTGGGCATTCACATGGCCTTGTTTACAAACAATGTAGATTCGCACTGAATTCCCATACAGACCCCCATTACTTTTCAACCCTGAAGGGAAAAAAATTAGTACATTCAGCATTTATTTTTTAATTTTTTTCACTCTAGTTTTGATCCATCTACCAAAAAATATTTATTACAAACATTATCTGCCAATCAGAAGACCATATAACTTCAGTGTTATACAGAAAGCTCTCCCTAATGGGCGGTCCCTGATGACGTATATTTATTTACTGAATTTACCCCTATAAGAGACTTCTTTACTTCTTTTCCATCTTTTTTTGTAATAAACATGTAATGTATCCAATTTTCAAGTTCCAGTTTCAATACAACCTTCAAAAATGCTGAATTTGTAAGATAGAGCAAAATTTATACTACAGCCCATACTGCGGCCAATGTATATTTGGTATATACAGTTGGGCATTGACTGTTTTTAAAAGAATGGTGTAAAATACTTATGTTTAATAAATATGAATTGTTTCTGTGTTTGCTTTGAGTAGTATTGCAAGTACATCTAGAAACTAAAGTCTTGGTGTACTCTTAGTTAGTTTTTTTCCTTATATGGAAGTGTTGGTTAAATACCATGAAAAGACCACAAAAAGACTTTTCAAAGGTTTTTTTTAAGCAGTTTCATACCAAATAAAACAACAATTATGTTTCATTATACTAAATCTGTGTTTTAATTACTTGTAAATTTCACAAAATGTCATTGACAATCACTCTGCAGAAATTCCTGTAACCCGGACATCAGGATGGGTTCTTCGCCAAACTAGACAGCTAGACTGAAGTAGAAAAAAAGTGCCAAATATGAAAAAATAAGATTAGGTATGACCAAAATTTACATTTGGAAGATTGAAGTAACAATTTAAAGTATTTAAAAGCAATAATTTACTTAAAAATCCAATTACAAACATTTTAACACTTGTTTCATAGATGACGGACCTGTTATCATGAAAACTTGTCTAGTATATTCTTTAAATAAAGAAACGCAAAGCGTTATGTAAAAATAAATGAATACCCTTCATGCGGTCAGATTATTCGAGTGTTTAAAATACTAGAAAAGTGCTTATTTACACTTGTTCTACAACTTAACATGGGGAACACATCTAAAAAAACACTCCGTCAAAGGGAGTAATCCATTTTTCATATGATTTTATACATTATGAGAAGAAATATGTGTAAATGTGATGTAAATGGGGAGAATATCATGCTTTCATTGATATCATAACTCTCAAGTGTAATGTTCTATTGTTTCTTTCAATCTGGACACAAAACTGATTTTTAAAATATACTTCATGCTTCTCTCACTGTACACTGAGTGCATCCTGGATAGCCGCAGTTTAAGATAGAAATTTGTGTAAAAACAGCTTTAAATGGTTCCAAAATCCTTCCTTTACATGAACATTTACAGGAAATGAGTTTTGTGATTATTGTGTGGCCTTGACAAGTACAGTGAAAAAGTGCATATTTTCCTATAGGGGTAAATTCAGTAAAAAATGTCCCATTGACTTTAATGCTAATCTATGTGTGGAAATAAATTTATACCTGATTTACCTTAAAAATTAAAATCTTTCATATATCATTCATGAAAGTACAAATGTAGCCCTATCTTTTGCAACAATAAAAACATAGGGTCATGCGGCATTTTGGGCATTCACATGGCCTTGTTTACAAACAATGTAGATTCGCACTGAATTCCCATACAGACCCCCATTACTTTTCAACCCTGAAGGGAAAAAAATTAGTACATTCAGCATTTATTTTTTAATTTTTTTCACTCTAGTTTTGATCCATCTACCAAAAAATATTTATTACAAACATTATCTGCCAATCAGAAGACCATATAACTTCAGTGTTATACAGAAAGCTCTCCCCTAAATGGGGCGGTCCCTGATGACGGTATATTTATTTACTGAATTACCCCTATAAGAGACTTCTTACTTCTTTTCCATCTTTTTTTGTAATAAACATGTAATGTATCCAATTTCAAGTTCCAGTTTCAATACAACCTTCAAAAATGCTGAATTTGTAAAGATAGAGCAAAATTTATACTACAGCCCATACTGCGGCCAATGTATATTTGGTATATACAGTTGGGCATTGACTGTTTTAAAAGAATGGTGTAAAATACTATGTTTAATAAATATGATTGTTTTCTGTGTTTGCTTTGAGTAGTATTGCAAGTACATCTAGAAACTAAAGTCTTGGTGTACTCTTAGTTAGTTTTTTCCTTATATGGAAGTGTTTGGTTAAATACCATGAAAAGACCACAAAAAGACTTTTCAAAGGTTTTTTTAAGCAGTTTCATACCAAATAAAACAACAATTATGTTTCATTATACTAAATCTGTGTTTTAATTACTTGTAAATTTCACAAATGTCATTGACAATCACTCTGCAGAAATTCCTGTAACCCGGACATCAGGATGGGTTCTTCGCCAAAACTAGACAGCTAGAACTGAAGTAGAAAAAAGTGCAAATATGAAAAAATAAGATTAGGTATGACCAAAATTTTACATTTGAAGATTGAAGTAACAATTTAAAGTATTTAAAAGCAATAATTTAACTTAAAAATCAATTACAAACATTTTTAACACTTGTTCATAGATGACGGACCTGTTATCATGAAAACTTGTCTAGTATATTCTTTAAATAAAGAAACGCAAAGCGTTATGTAAAAATAAATGAATACCTTCATGCGGTCAGATTATTCGAGTGTTAAAATACTAGAAAAGTGCTTATTTACCACTTGTTCTACAACTTAACATGGGGAAACACATCTAAAAAAAACACTCCGTCAAAGGGAGGTAATCCATTTTTTTCATATGATTTTATACATTATGAGAAGAAATATGTGTAAAATGTGATGTAAATGGGGGAGAATATTCATGCCTTTCATTGATATCATAACTCTCAAGTGTAATTTCTATTGTTTCTTTCAATCTGGACACAAAACTGATTTTTAAAATATACTTCATGCTTCTCTCACTGTACACTGAGTGCATCCTGGATAGCCGCAGTTAAAGATAGAAATTTGTGTAAAAAACAGCTTTAAATGGTTCCAAAATCCTTCCTTTACATGAACATTACAGGAAATGAGTTTTGTGATTATTGTGTGGCCTTGGACAAGTACAGTGAAAAAGTGCATATTTTCCTATAGGGGTAAATTCAGTAAAAAATGTCCCATTGACTTTAATGCTAATCTATGTGTGGAAATAAATTTATACCTGATTTACCTTTAAAAATTAAAATCTTTCATATATCATTCATGAAAGTAACAAATGTAGCCCTATCTTTTGCAACAATAAAAACATAGGGTCATGCGGCATTTTTGGGCATTCACATGGCCTTGTTTACAAACAATGTAGATTCGCACTGAATTCCCATACAGACCCCCATTACTTTTCAACCCTGAAGGGAAAAAAATTAGTACATTCAGCATTTATTTTTTAATTTTTTTCAACTCTAGTTTTGATCCATCTACCAAAAAAATATTTATTACAAACATTATCTGCCAATCAGAAGACCATATAACTTCAGTGTTATACAGAAAGCTCTCCCCTAAATGGGCGGTCCCTTGATGACGTATATTTATTTACTGAATTTACCCCTATAAAGAGACTTCTTTACTTCTTTTCCATCTTTTTTTGTAATAACATGTAATGTATCCAATTTTCAAGTTCCAGGTTTCAATACAACCTTCAAAAATGCTGAATTTGTAAAGATAGAGCAAAATTTATACTACAGCCCATACTGCGGCCAATGTATATTTGGTATATACAGTTGGGCATTGACCTGTTTTTAAAAGAATGGTGTAAAATACTATGTTTAATAAATATGATTGTTTTCTGTGTTTGCTTTGAGTAGTATTGCAAGTACATCTAGAAACTAAAGTCTTGGTGTACTCTTAGTTAGTTTTTTTCCTTATATGGAAGTGTTGGGTTAAATACCATGAAAAGACCACAAAAAGACTTTTCAAAGGTTTTTTAAGCAGTTTCATACCAAATAAAACAACAATTATGTTTCATTATACTAAATCTGTGTTTTAATTACTTGTAAATTTCACAAAATGTCATTGACAATCACTCTGCAGAAATTCCTGTAACCCGGGACATCAGGATGGGTTCTTCGCCAAAACTAGACAGCTAGAACTGAAGTAGAAAAAAGTGCCAAATATGAAAAAATAAGATTAGGTATGACCAAAATTTACATTTGGAAGATTGAAGTAACAATTTAAAGTATTTAAAAGCAATAATTTAACTTAAAAATCCAATTACAAACATTTTAACACTTGTTTCATAGATGACGGACCTGTTATCATGAAAACTTGCTAGTATATTCTTTAAATAAAGAAACGCAAAGCGTTATGTAAAAATAAATGAATACTTCATGCGGTCAGATTATTCGAGTGTTAAAATACTAGAAAAGTGCTTATTTACCACTTGTTCTACAACTTAACATGGGGAACACATCTAAAAAAAACACTCCGTCAAAGGGAGGTAATCCATTTTTTCATATGATTTTATACATTATGAGAAGAAAATATGTGTAAAATGTGATGTAAATGGGGAGAATATTCATGCCTTTCATTGATATCATAACTCTCAAGTGTAATTTCTATTGTTTCTTTCAATCTGGACACAAAACTGATTTTAAAATATACTTCATGCTTCTCTCACTGTACACTGAGTGCATCCTGGATAGCCGCAGTTAAAGATAGGAAATTTGTGTAAAAAAACAGCTTTAAATGTTCCAAAATCCTTCCTTTACATGGAACATTTACAGGAAATGAGTTTGTGATTATTGTGTGGCCTTGGACAAGTACAGTGAAAAAGTGCATATTTTCCTATAGGGGTAAATTCAGTAAAAAATGTCCCATTGACTTTAATGCTAATCTATGTTGTGGAAATAAATTTATACCTGATTTACCTTTAAAAATTAAAATCTTTCATATATCATTCATGAAAGTACAAATGTAGCCCTATCTTTTGCAACAATAAAAACATAGGGTCATGCGGCATTTTTGGGCATTCACATGGCCTTGTTTACAAACAATGTAGATTCGCACTGAATTCCCATACAGACCCCCATTACTTTTCAACCCTGAAGGGAAAAAAATTAGTACATTCAAGCATTTATTTTTAATTTTTTTCAACTCTAGTTTTGATCCATCTACCAAAAAAATATTTATTACAACATTATCTGCACAATCAGAAGACCATATAACTTCAGTGTTATACAGAAAGCTCTCCCTAAATGGGCGGTCCCTGATGACGTATATTTATTTACTGAATTTACCCCTATAAGAGACTTCTTTACTTCTTTTCCATCTTTTTTTGTAATAAACATGTAATGTGATCCAATTTTCAAGTTCCAGGTTTTCAATACAACCTTCAAAAATGCTGAATTTGTAAAGATAGAGCAAAATTTATACTACAGCCCATACTGCGGCCAATGTATATTTGGTATATACAAGTTGGGCATTGACTGTTTTAAAAGAATGGTGTAAAATACTATGTTTAATAAATATGAATTGTTTTCTGTGTTTGCTTTGAGTAGTATTGCAAGTACATCTAGAAACTAAAGTCTTGGTGTACTCTTAGTTAGTTTTTTTCCTTATATGGAAGTGTTTGGTTAAATACCATGAAAAAGACCACAAAAAGACTTTTCAAAGGTTTTTTTAAGCAGTTTCATACCAAATAAAACAACAATTATGTTTCATTATACTAAATCTGTGTTTTAATTACTTGTAAATTTCACAAAATGTCATTGACAATCACTCTGCAGAAATTCCTGTAACCCGGACATCAGGATGGGTTCTTCGCCAAAACTAGACAGCTAGAACTGAAGTAGAAAAAAAGTGCCAAATATGAAAAAATAAGATTAGGTATGACCAAAATTTACATTTGGGAAGATTGAAGTAACAATTTAAAGTATTAAAAAGCAATAATTTAACTTAAAAATCAATTACAAACATTTTAACACTTGTTTCATAGATGACGGACCTGTTATCATGAAAACTTGTCTAGTATATTCTTTAAATAAAGAAACGCAAAGCGTTATGTAAAAATAAATGAATACCTTCATGCGGTCAGATTATTCGAGTGTTAAAATACTAGAAAAGTGCTTATTTTACCACTTGTTCTACAACTTAAACATGGGGAACACATCTAAAAAAAACACTCCGTCAAAGGGAGGTAATCCATTTTTTCATATGATTTTATACATTATGAGAAGAAATATGTGTAAAATGTGATGTAAATGGGGAGAATATTCATGCCTTTCATTGATATCATAACTCTCAAGTGTAATTTCTATTGTTTCTTTCAATCTGGACACAAAACTGATTTTTAAATATACTTCATGCTTCTCTCACTGTACACTGAGTGCATCCTGGATAGCCGCAGTTAAAGAGTAGAAATTTGTGTAAAAAACAGCTTTAAATGGTTCCAAAATCCTTCCTTTACATGAACATTTACAGGAAATGAGTTTTTGTGATTATTGTGTGGCCTTGGACAAGTACAGTGAAAAAGTGCATATTTTCCTATAGGGGTAAATTCAGTAAAAAATGTCCATTGACTTTAATGCTAATCTATGTGTGGAAATAAATTGTATACCTGATTTACCTTAAAATTAAAATCTTTCATATATCATTCATGAAAGTACAAATGTAGCCCTATCTTTTGCAACAATAAAAACATAGGGTCATGCGGCATTTTTGGGCATTCACATGGCCTTGTTTACAAACAATGTAGAATTCGCACTGAATTCCCATACAGACCCCCATTACTTTTCAACCCTGAAGGGAAAAAAATTAGTACATTCAGCATTTATTTTTTAATTTTTTTCAACTCTAGTTTTGATCCATCTACCAAAAAATATTTATTACAAACATTATCTGCCAATCAGAAGACCATATAACTTCAGTGTTATACAGAAAGCTCTCCCCTAAATGGGCGGTCCCCTGATGACGTATATTTATTTACTGAATTTACCCCTATAAGAGACTTCTTTACTTCTTTTCCATCTTTTTTTGTAATAAACATGTAATGTTTCCTATTTTCAAGTTCCAGTTTCATACAACCTTCAAAAATGCTGAATTTGTAAAGATAGAGCAAAATTTATACTACAGCCCATACTGCGGCCAATGTATATTTGGTATATACAGTTTGGGCATTGACTGTTTTTAAAAGAATGGTGTAAAATACTATGTTAATAATATGAATTGTTTTCTGTGTTTGCTTGAGTAGTATTGCAAGTACATCTAGAAAACTAAAGTCTTGGTGTACTCTTAGTTAGTTTTTTTCCTTATATGGAGTGTTTGGTTAAATACCATGAAAAGACCACAAAACAGACTTTTCAAAGGTTTTTTTAAGCAGTTTCATACCAAATAAAACAACAATTATGTTTCATTATACTAAATCTGTGTTTTAATTACTTGTAAATTTCACAAAATGTCATTGACAATCACTCTGCAGAAATTCCTGTAACCCGGACATCAGGATGGGTTCTTCGCCAAAACTAGACAGCTAGAACTGAAGTAGAAAAAGTGCCAAATATGAAAAAATAAGATTAGGTATGACCAAAATTTACATTTGGAAGATTGAAGTAACAATTTAAAGTATTTAAAAGCAATAATTTAACTAAAAATCCAATTACAAACATTTTAACACTTGTTTCATAGATGACGGACCTGTTATCATGAAACTTGTCTAGTATATTCTTTAAATAAAGAAACGCAAAGCGTTATGTAAAAATAATGAATACCTTCATGCGTCAGATTATTCGAGTGTTAAAATACTAGAAAAGTGCTTATTTACCACTTGTTCTACAACTTAACATGGGAACACATCTAAAAAAAAACACTCCGTCAAAGGGAGGTAATCCATTTTTTCATATGATTTATACATTATGAGAAGAAATATGTGTAAAATGTGATGTAAATGGGGAGAATATTCATGCCTTTCATTGATATCATAACTCTCAGTGTAATTTCTATTGTTTCTTTCAATCCTGGACACAAAACTGATTTTTAAAATTATACTTCATGCTTCTCTCACTGTACACTGAGTGCATCCTGGATAGCCGCAGTTAAAGATAGAAATTTGTGTAAAAAACAGCTTTAAATGGTTCAAAATCCTTCCTTTACATGAACATTTACAGGAAATGAGTTTTGTGATTATTGTGTGGCCTTGGACAAGTACAGTGAAAAAGTGCATATTTTCCTATAGGGGTAAATTCAGTAAAAAATGTCCCATTGACTTTAATGCTAATCTATGTGTGGAATAAATTTATACCTGATTTACCTTTAAAAATTAAAATCTTTCATATATCATTCATGAAAGTACAAATGTAGCCCTATCTTTTGCAACAATAAAAACATAGGGTCATGCGGCATTTTGGGCATTCACATGGCCTTGTTTACAAACAATGTAGATTCGCACTGAATTCCCATAAAGACCCCCATTACTTTTCAAC
>NW_027267081.1:0-2500 GCF_963676685.1 Mytilus edulis
AAGATTGAGGAGACATCACGTGACGCGGGTTTATATTAAGAAAAACTTAGTCTTTTTATTTCTTTTTAGAGTCGGGACCTTGAACAGACAACATGTCTAGAGATGGAATGTACACAATGTAATTTCTTTTGTCATTGTAGGAAATTGACATTTTGATCACAGTTCACCAGCAGTGCATGTTTTGGATTTAATTGTTCCGGTGTAACTTTAATACACATTTAATGATTATTTTTTGATAATGTCCATTTTTCAGCACCTGTTTGTAACACAGATTAGTATTTCAATCTCGGAGCGGACATTTTATTGTAGGTTTTTACTGAGATTGACGGACCTAGCAAGCGATTTTTACGGCATTGCGATTTCTTTTTTCTAGGAAAAGTCTTGAGAGATATCTGCAAAAGGTTTTTTTATGAACCTTCAGTACATGTATGCCCTGCTGACTGCAAATTTTCAGGTCGATTGGACTTGTAGTTTCAGAGAATATGTGGATTTTTTTTTCAGAAGAGACGTAAGAACAATAATAAAATAAAAATTTTCTTGAATAATTGAGAGTTTGTTCCTTCAATAAACTGTCATAAATAAACAGTCATACATATTGATTGATTGATTAGTTGGTTGATTGATTGGTTGGTTGGTTGGTTTGTTGGTTGGTTGATTAAACACGTTTGATAGGGTCACTTAGAACAAGGGGAAAAAGACCTCAAGAGACCTTGCATCCCGTATTAAACGCATGACACGGAAACATACATTAAGTGATTGATTGGTTGGTTGGTTGGTTGGTTGGTTGGTTAAACACATTGGTTAAACACGTTGGTTAAACACGTTGGCTGGTTAAACACGTTTGATGGGCTCAATTTAAACAAGCGAAAAAAAAACCATCTTGGATCCCGTATTTAACACATGAAACGGAAACATGCATTGATTTATTTATTGGTTGGTTGGTTGGTTGGTTGGTTAAACACGTTGGTTGGTTAAACACGTTGGTTAAACATGTCGGTTAAACACGTAGTTTAAACACGTTGGCTGGTTAAACACGTTTGATAGGCTCAATTTTAACAAACGAAAAAAAACCATCTCGGATCCCGTATTTAACACATGAAACGGAAACATGCATTGATTGATTGATTGATTGGTTGGTTGGTTGGTTAAACACGTTGGTTAAACACGTTGGTTAAACATATTGGTTTAACACCTTGGTTAAACATATTGGTTAAACACGTTGGCTGGTTAAACACGTTGGATAGGCTCAATTTAAACAAGCGAAAAAAACCATCTTGGATCCCGTATTTAACACATGAAACGGAAACATGCATTGATTGATTGATTGATTGATTGGTTGGTTGGTTGGGTGGTTGGTTGGTTAAACATGTTGGTTAAACACGTTGGTTAAACACGTTGGCTGGTTAAACACGTTAGATAGGCTCAATTTAAACAAGCGAAAAAAACCATCTTGGATCCCGTATTTAACACATGAAACGCAAACATGCATTGATTGGTTGGTTGGTTGGTTGGTTGGTTGGTTGGTAGGTTGGTTAAACACGTTGGTTAAACATGTTGGTTAAACACGTTGGTTAAACACGTTGGCTGGTTAAACACGTTAGATAGGCTCAATTTAAACGAGCGAAAAAAACCATCTTGGATCCCGTATTTAACACATGAAACGGAAACATGCATTGATTGATTTGATTGATTGATTGATTGATTGGTTGGGTGGTTGGTTGGTTGGTTGGTTGGTTGGTTGGTTTAAACATGTTGGTTTAAACACGTTGGTTAAACACGTTGGCTGGTTAAACACGTTAGATAGGCTCAATTTAAACGAGCGAAACAAAAACATCTTGGATCCCGTATTTAACACATGAAACGGAAACATGCATTGATTGATTGATTGATTGATTGGTTGGTTGGTTGGTTGGTTGGTTGGTTAAACACGTTAGTTAAACATATTTGTTAAACATGTTGGTTAAACACGTTTGATAGGCTCAATTAAAACAAGCGAAAAAAAAGAGACGTTGAATCCCGTATCAAACACATGAAACGGAAACATTGATTGATTGATTGATTGATTGATTGATTGATTGATTGATTGATTGATTGATTGATTGATTGATTGATTGATTGATTGATTGATTGATTGGTTGGTTGGTTGGTTGGTTGGTTGATTGATTGGTTGGTTGGTTGGTTGGTTGGTTGGTTGGTTGGTTGGTTGAAATTCAAACACACATAAAACTGTTTAAATAGTGCCAAAACCACATAATTTGATGACCTTGACCTTTGACCTTGTGACCTTCGTCAAGGTCATTGCTCCACAAGGTCATTGCAAAAGACCCTATGGGTCAAGGACCTTTGTTTAAGAGTTTTGCCTAAATATGGCTTTTTAAAAACCATCGATGGGAGTTATGTCCCTTACATGATGGTAAAATCAATATAGTCATAATGTAAAAAAGTTGCCCCTTGAAGTACTTAAACATTTTTCACTGCTTAAATTTTCTGTATCTATAAC
>NW_027267081.1:10000-17500 GCF_963676685.1 Mytilus edulis
TTCCCCTCTGATGAATGGATAATTGATTTTTTTTTATTGATTGATTTGGAAAAAAAAGGGGGGGGGGGGGGTATTTGTTTATTTGTTTGTTTGTTTGCTTTGGTATGGGGTCTATATTATTATGTTACCGGAGAAGTTTCGTGTTTAGTTTGGAAAGTTTTTCTTTTATTTTAGATACAGCGCGCGCGCAAGATTGAGGAGACATCACGTGACGCGGGTTTATATTAAGAAAAACTTAGTCTTTTTATTTCTTTTTAGGTCGGGACCTTGAACAGACAACATGTCTAGAGATGGAATGTACACAATGTAATTTCTTTTGTCATTGTAGGAAATTGACATTTTGATCACAGTTCACCAGCAGTGCATGTTTTGGATTTAATTGTTCCGGTGTAACTTTAATACACATTTAATGATTATTTTTTGATAATGTCCATTTTTCAGCACCTGTTTGTAACACAGATTAGTATTTCAATCTCGGAGCGGACATTTTATTGTAGGTTTTTACTGAGATTGACGGACCTAGCAAGCGATTTTTACGGCATTGCGATTTCTTTTTTCTAGGAAAAGTCTTGAGAGATATCTGCAAAAGGTTTTTTTATGAACCTTCAGTACATGTATGCCCTGCTGACTGCAAATTTTCAGGTCGATTGGACTTGTAGTTTCAGAGAATATGTGGATTTTTTTTTCAGAAGAGACGTAAGAACAATAATAAAATAAAAATTTTCTTGAATAATTGAGAGTTTGTTCCTTCAATAAACTGTCATAAATAAACAGTCATACATATTGATTGATTGATTAGTTGGTTGATTGATTGGTTGGTTGGTTGGTTTGTTGGTTGGTTGATTAAACACGTTTGATAGGGTCACTTAGAACAAGGGGAAAAAGACCTCAAGAGACCTTGCATCCCGTATTAAACGCATGACACGGAAACATACATTAAGTGATTGATTGGTTGGTTGGTTGGTTGGTTGGTTGGTTAAACACATTGGTTAAACACGTTGGTTAAACACGTTGGCTGGTTAAACACGTTTGATGGGCTCAATTTAAACAAGCGAAAAAAAAACCATCTTGGATCCCGTATTTAACACATGAAACGGAAACATGCATTGATTTATTTATTGGTTGGTTGGTTGGTTGGTTGGTTAAACACGTTGGTTGGTTAAACACGTTGGTTAAACATGTCGGTTAAACACGTAGTTTAAACACGTTGGCTGGTTAAACACGTTTGATAGGCTCAATTTTAACAAACGAAAAAAAACCATCTCGGATCCCGTATTTAACACATGAAACGGAAACATGCATTGATTGATTGATTGATTGGTTGGTTGGTTGGTTAAACACGTTGGTTAAACACGTTGGTTAAACATATTGGTTTAACACCTTGGTTAAACATATTGGTTAAACACGTTGGCTGGTTAAACACGTTGGATAGGCTCAATTTAAACAAGCGAAAAAAACCATCTTGGATCCCGTATTTAACACATGAAACGGAAACATGCATTGATTGATTGATTGATTGATTGGTTGGTTGGTTGGGTGGTTGGTTGGTTAAACATGTTGGTTAAACACGTTGGTTAAACACGTTGGCTGGTTAAACACGTTAGATAGGCTCAATTTAAACAAGCGAAAAAAACCATCTTGGATCCCGTATTTAACACATGAAACGCAAACATGCATTGATTGGTTGGTTGGTTGGTTGGTTGGTTGGTTGGTAGGTTGGTTAAACACGTTGGTTAAACATGTTGGTTAAACACGTTGGTTAAACACGTTGGCTGGTTAAACACGTTAGATAGGCTCAATTTAAACGAGCGAAAAAAACCATCTTGGATCCCGTATTTAACACATGAAACGGAAACATGCATTGATTGATTGATTGATTGATTGATTGATTGGTTGGGTGGTTGGTTGGTTGGTTGGTTGGTTGGTTGGTTAAACATGTTGGTTAAACACGTTGGTTAAACACGTTGGCTGGTTAAACACGTTAGATAGGCTCAATTTAAACGAGCGAAACAAAAACATCTTGGATCCCGTATTTAACACATGAAACGGAAACATGCATTGATTGATTGATTGATTGATTGGTTGGTTGGTTGGTTGGTTGGTTGGTTAAACACGTTAGTTAAACATATTTGTTAAACATGTTGGTTAAACACGTTTGATAGGCTCAATTAAAACAAGCGAAAAAAAAGAGACGTTGAATCCCGTATCAAACACATGAAACGGAAACATTGATTGATTGATTGATTGATTGATTGATTGATTGATTGATTGATTGATTGATTGATTGATTGATTGATTGATTGATTGATTGATTGATTGGTTGGTTGGTTGGTTGGTTGGTTGATTGATTGGTTGGTTGGTTGGTTGGTTGGTTGGTTGGTTGGTTGGTTGAAATTCAAACACACATAAAACTGTTTAAATAGTGCCAAAACCACATAATTTGATGACCTTGACCTTTGACCTTGTGACCTTCGTCAAGGTCATTGCTCCACAAGGTCATTGCAAAAGACCCTATGGGTCAAGGACCTTTGTTTAAGAGTTTTGCCTAAATATGGCTTTTTAAAAACCATCGATGGGAGTTATGTCCCTTACATGATGGTAAAATCAATATAGTCATAATGTAAAAAAGTTGCCCCTTGAAGTACTTAACATTTTTCACTGCTTAAATTTTCTGTATCTATAACCATTCAAGAATTATAGGGAAATCAAAGACATATGAAAATCTAAAATATGACCTTGACCTTTGACCTTGACCTAATTTTCTAAGTTAGGAATCAGGGGACTCAAATAAAAACATTCCAGGGTTATACGGTTAACGGTTTATGAGTTAAAAAAACATACCGACAAATTTATTCCGTAAAGATAGATAACTCCTATAAAATTTCATCGAATCGCTTCGATCCAAATTAGCCAAAATTTTCTGAGGATGTAACGAACAATTTGTAAAAAGAATTTTGTCGCTATCTTTTTTTGTTACGAAGGAGATGCACACACATGATAAACAGTGAATAGGGAGATAACTCTTACAGAGAAAATTGTTCGTCTTAGCAGGGTGAAATTTAAAAGCGCATAAACTATACGATACAATATGAGAAATATCTAAGCGACATATTGCGAAACAAACATTTATCGCAAGAACAAAAGTTGGCGGAAAAAAAAAAAAAATAATAATAATAATAATAATAATAATCAGAACAAAAACAATAAGTCTTTCCACAGAAAAGTGGAAAGACTTAATAATAATAATCAGAACAAATACAATAAGTCTTTCCACAGAAAAGTGGAAAGACTTAATAATAATCAGAACAAATACAATAGGTCTTTCCACAGAAAAGTGGAAAGACCTAATAAATATAAAGCAATTGTTTTGAAAACAATTGTTAGGCAGTCTTTCCCCTCTGATGAATGGATAATTGATTTTTTTTTATTGATTGATTTGGAAAAAAAGGGGGGGGGGGGGGGTATTTGTTTATTTGTTTGTTTGTTTGCTTTGGTATGGGGTCTATATTATTATGTTACCGGAGAAGTTTCGTGTTTAGTTTGGAAAGTTTTTCTTTTATTTTAGATACAGCGCGCGCGCAAGATTGAGGAGACATCACGTGACGCGGGTTTATATTAAGAAAAACTTAGTCTTTTTATTTCTTTTTAGGTCGGGACCTTGAACAGACAACATGTCTAGAGATGGAATGTACACAATGTAATTTCTTTTGTCATTGTAGGAAATTGACATTTTGATCACAGTTCACCAGCAGTGCATGTTTTGGATTTAATTGTTCCGGTGTAACTTTAATACACATTTAATGATTATTTTTTGATAATGTCCATTTTTCAGCACCTGTTTGTAACACAGATTAGTATTTCAATCTCGGAGCGGACATTTTATTGTAGGTTTTTACTGAGATTGACGGACCTAGCAAGCGATTTTTACGGCATTGCGATTTCTTTTTTCTAGGAAAAGTCTTGAGAGATATCTGCAAAAGGTTTTTTTATGAACCTTCAGTACATGTATGCCCTGCTGACTGCAAATTTTCAGGTCGATTGGACTTGTAGTTTCAGAGAATATGTGGATTTTTTTTTCAGAAGAGACGTAAGAACAATAATAAAATAAAAATTTTCTTGAATAATTGAGAGTTTGTTCCTTCAATAAACTGTCATAAATAAACAGTCATACATATTGATTGATTGATTAGTTGGTTGATTGATTGGTTGGTTGGTTGGTTTGTTGGTTGGTTGATTAAACACGTTTGATAGGGTCACTTAGAACAAGGGGAAAAAGACCTCAAGAGACCTTGCATCCCGTATTAAACGCATGACACGGAAACATACATTAAGTGATTGATTGGTTGGTTGGTTGGTTGGTTGGTTGGTTAAACACATTGGTTAAACACGTTGGTTAAACACGTTGGCTGGTTAAACACGTTTGATGGGCTCAATTTAAACAAGCGAAAAAAAAACCATCTTGGATCCCGTATTTAACACATGAAACGGAAACATGCATTGATTTATTTATTGGTTGGTTGGTTGGTTGGTTGGTTAAACACGTTGGTTGGTTAAACACGTTGGTTAAACATGTCGGTTAAACACGTAGTTTAAACACGTTGGCTGGTTAAACACGTTTGATAGGCTCAATTTTAACAAACGAAAAAAAACCATCTCGGATCCCGTATTTAACACATGAAACGGAAACATGCATTGATTGATTGATTGATTGGTTGGTTGGTTGGTTAAACACGTTGGTTAAACACGTTGGTTAAACATATTGGTTTAACACCTTGGTTAAACATATTGGTTAAACACGTTGGCTGGTTAAACACGTTGGATAGGCTCAATTTAAACAAGCGAAAAAAACCATCTTGGATCCCGTATTTAACACATGAAACGGAAACATGCATTGATTGATTGATTGATTGATTGGTTGGTTGGTTGGGTGGTTGGTTGGTTAAACATGTTGGTTAAACACGTTGGTTAAACACGTTGGCTGGTTAAACACGTTAGATAGGCTCAATTTAAACAAGCGAAAAAAACCATCTTGGATCCCGTATTTAACACATGAAACGCAAACATGCATTGATTGGTTGGTTGGTTGGTTGGTTGGTTGGTTGGTAGGTTGGTTAAACACGTTGGTTAAACATGTTGGTTAAACACGTTGGTTAAACACGTTGGCTGGTTAAACACGTTAGATAGGCTCAATTTAAACGAGCGAAAAAAACCATCTTGGATCCCGTATTTAACACATGAAACGGAAACATGCATTGATTGATTGATTGATTGATTGATTGATTGGTTGGGTGGTTGGTTGGTTGGTTGGTTGGTTGGTTGGTTAAACATGTTGGTTAAACACGTTGGTTAAACACGTTGGCTGGTTAAACACGTTAGATAGGCTCAATTTAAACGAGCGAAACAAAAACATCTTGGATCCCGTATTTAACACATGAAACGGAAACATGCATTGATTGATTGATTGATTGATTGGTTGGTTGGTTGGTTGGTTGGTTGGTTAAACACGTTAGTTAAACATATTTGTTAAACATGTTGGTTAAACACGTTTGATAGGCTCAATTAAAACAAGCGAAAAAAAAGAGACGTTGAATCCCGTATCAAACACATGAAACGGAAACATTGATTGATTGATTGATTGATTGATTGATTGATTGATTGATTGATTGATTGATTGATTGATTGATTGATTGATTGATTGATTGATTGATTGGTTGGTTGGTTGGTTGGTTGGTTGATTGATTGGTTGGTTGGTTGGTTGGTTGGTTGGTTGGTTGGTTGGTTGAAATTCAAACACACATAAAACTGTTTAAATAGTGCCAAAACCACATAATTTGATGACCTTGACCTTTGACCTTGTGACCTTCGTCAAGGTCATTGCTCCACAAGGTCATTGCAAAAGACCCTATGGGTCAAGGACCTTTGTTTAAGAGTTTTGCCTAAATATGGCTTTTTAAAAACCATCGATGGGAGTTATGTCCCTTACATGATGGTAAAATCAATATAGTCATAATGTAAAAAAGTTGCCCCTTGAAGTACTTAACATTTTTCACTGCTTAAATTTTCTGTATCTATAACCATTCAAGAATTATAGGGAAATCAAAGACATATGAAAATCTAAAATATGACCTTGACCTTTGACCTTGACCTAATTTTCTAAGTTAGGAATCAGGGGACTCAAATAAAAACATTCCAGGGTTATACGGTTAACGGTTTATGAGTTAAAAAAACATACCGACAAATTTATTCCGTAAAGATAGATAACTCCTATAAAATTTCATCGAATCGCTTCGATCCAAATTAGCCAAAATTTTCTGAGGATGTAACGAACAATTTGTAAAAAGAATTTTGTCGCTATCTTTTTTTGTTACGAAGGAGATGCACACACATGATAAACAGTGAATAGGGAGATAACTCTTACAGAGAAAATTGTTCGTCTTAGCAGGGTGAAATTTAAAAGCGCATAAACTATACGATACAATATGAGAAATATCTAAGCGACATATTGCGAAACAAACATTTATCGCAAGAACAAAAGTTGGCGGAAAAAAAAAAAAAATAATAATAATAATAATAATAATAATCAGAACAAAAACAATAAGTCTTTCCACAGAAAAGTGGAAAGACTTAATAATAATAATCAGAACAAATACAATAAGTCTTTCCACAGAAAAGTGGAAAGACTTAATAATAATCAGAACAAATACAATAGGTCTTTCCACAGAAAAGTGGAAAGACCTAATAAATATAAAGCAATTGTTTTGAAAACAATTGTTAGGCAGTCTTTCCCCTCTGATGAATGGATAATTGATTTTTTTTTATTGATTGATTTGGAAAAAAAGGGGGGGGGGGGGGGTATTTGTTTATTTGTTTGTTTGTTTGCTTTGGTATGGGGTCTATATTATTATGTTACCGGAGAAGTTTCGTGTTTAGTTTGGAAAGTTTTTCTTTTATTTTAGATACAGCGCGCGCGCAAGATTGAGGAGACATCACGTGACGCGGGTTTATATTAAGAAAAACTTAGTCTTTTTATTTCTTTTTAGGTCGGGACCTTGAACAGACAACATGTCTAGAGATGGAATGTACACAATGTAATTTCTTTTGTCATTGTAGGAAATTGACATTTTGATCACAGTTCACCAGCAGTGCATGTTTTGGATTTAATTGTTCCGGTGTAACTTTAATACACATTTAATGATTATTTTTTGATAATGTCCATTTTTCAGCACCTGTTTGTAACACAGATTAGTATTTCAATCTCGGAGCGGACATTTTATTGTAGGTTTTTACTGAGATTGACGGACCTAGCAAGCGATTTTTACGGCATTGCGATTTCTTTTTTCTAGGAAAAGTCTTGAGAGATATCTGCAAAAGGTTTTTTTATGAACCTTCAGTACATGTATGCCCTGCTGACTGCAAATTTTCAGGTCGATTGGACTTGTAGTTTCAGAGAATATGTGGATTTTTTTTTCAGAAGAGACGTAAGAACAATAATAAAATAAA
>NW_027267081.1:20000-25000 GCF_963676685.1 Mytilus edulis
GAAAAGTGGAAAGACTTAATAATAATAATCAGAACAAATACAATAAGTCTTTCCACAGAAAAGTGGAAAGACTTAATAATAATCAGAACAAATACAATAGGTCTTTCCACAGAAAAGTGGAAAGACCTAATAAATATAAAGCAATTGTTTTGAAAACAATTGTTAGGCAGTCTTTCCCCTCTGATGAATGGATAATTGATTTTTTTTTATTGATTGATTTGGAAAAAAAGGGGGGGGGGGGGGGGTATTTGTTTATTTGTTTGTTTGTTTGCTTTGGTATGGGGTCTATATTATTATGTTACCGGAGAAGTTTCGTGTTTAGTTTGGAAAGTTTTTCTTTTATTTTAGATACAGCGCGCGCGCAAGATTGAGGAGACATCACGTGACGCGGGTTTATATTAAGAAAAACTTAGTCTTTTTATTTCTTTTTAGGTCGGGACCTTGAACAGACAACATGTCTAGAGATGGAATGTACACAATGTAATTTCTTTTGTCATTGTAGGAAATTGACATTTTGATCACAGTTCACCAGCAGTGCATGTTTTGGATTTAATTGTTCCGGTGTAACTTTAATACACATTTAATGATTATTTTTTGATAATGTCCATTTTTCAGCACCTGTTTGTAACACAGATTAGTATTTCAATCTCGGAGCGGACATTTTATTGTAGGTTTTTACTGAGATTGACGGACCTAGCAAGCGATTTTTACGGCATTGCGATTTCTTTTTTCTAGGAAAAGTCTTGAGAGATATCTGCAAAAGGTTTTTTTATGAACCTTCAGTACATGTATGCCCTGCTGACTGCAAATTTTCAGGTCGATTGGACTTGTAGTTTCAGAGAATATGTGGATTTTTTTTTCAGAAGAGACGTAAGAACAATAATAAAATAAAAATTTTCTTGAATAATTGAGAGTTTGTTCCTTCAATAAACTGTCATAAATAAACAGTCATACATATTGATTGATTGATTAGTTGGTTGATTGATTGGTTGGTTGGTTGGTTTGTTGGTTGGTTGATTAAACACGTTTGATAGGGTCACTTAGAACAAGGGGAAAAAGACCTCAAGAGACCTTGCATCCCGTATTAAACGCATGACACGGAAACATACATTAAGTGATTGATTGGTTGGTTGGTTGGTTGGTTGGTTGGTTAAACACATTGGTTAAACACGTTGGTTAAACACGTTGGCTGGTTAAACACGTTTGATGGGCTCAATTTAAACAAGCGAAAAAAAAACCATCTTGGATCCCGTATTTAACACATGAAACGGAAACATGCATTGATTTATTTATTGGTTGGTTGGTTGGTTGGTTGGTTAAACACGTTGGTTGGTTAAACACGTTGGTTAAACATGTCGGTTAAACACGTAGTTTAAACACGTTGGCTGGTTAAACACGTTTGATAGGCTCAATTTTAACAAACGAAAAAAAACCATCTCGGATCCCGTATTTAACACATGAAACGGAAACATGCATTGATTGATTGATTGATTGGTTGGTTGGTTGGTTAAACACGTTGGTTAAACACGTTGGTTAAACATATTGGTTTAACACCTTGGTTAAACATATTGGTTAAACACGTTGGCTGGTTAAACACGTTGGATAGGCTCAATTTAAACAAGCGAAAAAAACCATCTTGGATCCCGTATTTAACACATGAAACGGAAACATGCATTGATTGATTGATTGATTGATTGGTTGGTTGGTTGGGTGGTTGGTTGGTTAAACATGTTGGTTAAACACGTTGGTTAAACACGTTGGCTGGTTAAACACGTTAGATAGGCTCAATTTAAACAAGCGAAAAAAACCATCTTGGATCCCGTATTTAACACATGAAACGCAAACATGCATTGATTGGTTGGTTGGTTGGTTGGTTGGTTGGTTGGTAGGTTGGTTAAACACGTTGGTTAAACATGTTGGTTAAACACGTTGGTTAAACACGTTGGCTGGTTAAACACGTTAGATAGGCTCAATTTAAACGAGCGAAAAAAACCATCTTGGATCCCGTATTTAACACATGAAACGGAAACATGCATTGATTGATTGATTGATTGATTGATTGATTGGTTGGGTGGTTGGTTGGTTGGTTGGTTGGTTGGTTGGTTAAACATGTTGGTTAAACACGTTGGTTAAACACGTTGGCTGGTTAAACACGTTAGATAGGCTCAATTTAAACGAGCGAAACAAAAACATCTTGGATCCCGTATTTAACACATGAAACGGAAACATGCATTGATTGATTGATTGATTGATTGGTTGGTTGGTTGGTTGGTTGGTTGGTTAAACACGTTAGTTAAACATATTTGTTAAACATGTTGGTTAAACACGTTTGATAGGCTCAATTAAAACAAGCGAAAAAAAAGAGACGTTGAATCCCGTATCAAACACATGAAACGGAAACATTGATTGATTGATTGATTGATTGATTGATTGATTGATTGATTGATTGATTGATTGATTGATTGATTGATTGATTGATTGATTGATTGATTGGTTGGTTGGTTGGTTGGTTGGTTGATTGATTGGTTGGTTGGTTGGTTGGTTGGTTGGTTGGTTGGTTGGTTGAAATTCAAACACACATAAAACTGTTTAAATAGTGCCAAAACCACATAATTTGATGACCTTGACCTTTGACCTTGTGACCTTCGTCAAGGTCATTGCTCCACAAGGTCATTGCAAAAGACCCTATGGGTCAAGGACCTTTGTTTAAGAGTTTTGCCTAAATATGGCTTTTTAAAAACCATCGATGGGAGTTATGTCCCTTACATGATGGTAAAATCAATATAGTCATAATGTAAAAAAGTTGCCCCTTGAAGTACTTAACATTTTTCACTGCTTAAATTTTCTGTATCTATAACCATTCAAGAATTATAGGGAAATCAAAGACATATGAAAATCTAAAATATGACCTTGACCTTTGACCTTGACCTAATTTTCTAAGTTAGGAATCAGGGGACTCAAATAAAAACATTCCAGGGTTATACGGTTAACGGTTTATGAGTTAAAAAAACATACCGACAAATTTATTCCGTAAAGATAGATAACTCCTATAAAATTTCATCGAATCGCTTCGATCCAAATTAGCCAAAATTTTCTGAGGATGTAACGAACAATTTGTAAAAAGAATTTTGTCGCTATCTTTTTTTGTTACGAAGGAGATGCACACACATGATAAACAGTGAATAGGGAGATAACTCTTACAGAGAAAATTGTTCGTCTTAGCAGGGTGAAATTTAAAAGCGCATAAACTATACGATACAATATGAGAAATATCTAAGCGACATATTGCGAAACAAACATTTATCGCAAGAACAAAAGTTGGCGGAAAAAAAAAAAAAATAATAATAATAATAATAATAATAATCAGAACAAAAACAATAAGTCTTTCCACAGAAAAGTGGAAAGACTTAATAATAATAATCAGAACAAATACAATAAGTCTTTCCACAGAAAAGTGGAAAGACTTAATAATAATCAGAACAAATACAATAGGTCTTTCCACAGAAAAGTGGAAAGACCTAATAAATATAAAGCAATTGTTTTGAAAACAATTGTTAGGCAGTCTTTCCCCTCTGATGAATGGATAATTGATTTTTTTTTATTGATTGATTTGGAAAAAAAGGGGGGGGGGGGGGGGGTATTTGTTTATTTGTTTGTTTGTTTGCTTTGGTATGGGGTCTATATTATTATGTTACCGGAGAAGTTTCGTGTTTAGTTTGGAAAGTTTTTCTTTTATTTTAGATACAGCGCGCGCGCAAGATTGAGGAGACATCACGTGACGCGGGTTTATATTAAGAAAAACTTAGTCTTTTTATTTCTTTTTAGGTCGGGACCTTGAACAGACAACATGTCTAGAGATGGAATGTACACAATGTAATTTCTTTTGTCATTGTAGGAAATTGACATTTTGATCACAGTTCACCAGCAGTGCATGTTTTGGATTTAATTGTTCCGGTGTAACTTTAATACACATTTAATGATTATTTTTTGATAATGTCCATTTTTCAGCACCTGTTTGTAACACAGATTAGTATTTCAATCTCGGAGCGGACATTTTATTGTAGGTTTTTACTGAGATTGACGGACCTAGCAAGCGATTTTTACGGCATTGCGATTTCTTTTTTCTAGGAAAAGTCTTGAGAGATATCTGCAAAAGGTTTTTTTATGAACCTTCAGTACATGTATGCCCTGCTGACTGCAAATTTTCAGGTCGATTGGACTTGTAGTTTCAGAGAATATGTGGATTTTTTTTTCAGAAGAGACGTAAGAACAATAATAAAATAAAAATTTTCTTGAATAATTGAGAGTTTGTTCCTTCAATAAACTGTCATAAATAAACAGTCATACATATTGATTGATTGATTAGTTGGTTGATTGATTGGTTGGTTGGTTGGTTTGTTGGTTGGTTGATTAAACACGTTTGATAGGGTCACTTAGAACAAGGGGAAAAAGACCTCAAGAGACCTTGCATCCCGTATTAAACGCATGACACGGAAACATACATTAAGTGATTGATTGGTTGGTTGGTTGGTTGGTTGGTTGGTTAAACACATTGGTTAAACACGTTGGTTAAACACGTTGGCTGGTTAAACACGTTTGATGGGCTCAATTTAAACAAGCGAAAAAAAAACCATCTTGGATCCCGTATTTAACACATGAAACGGAAACATGCATTGATTTATTTATTGGTTGGTTGGTTGGTTGGTTGGTTAAACACGTTGGTTGGTTAAACACGTTGGTTAAACATGTCGGTTAAACACGTAGTTTAAACACGTTGGCTGGTTAAACACGTTTGATAGGCTCAATTTTAACAAACGAAAAAAAACCATCTCGGATCCCGTATTTAACACATGAAACGGAAACATGCATTGATTGATTGATTGATTGGTTGGTTGGTTGGTTAAACACGTTGGTTAAACACGTTGGTTAAACATATTGGTTTAACACCTTGGTTAAACATATTGGTTAAACACGTTGGCTGGTTAAACACGTTGGATAGG
>NW_027267081.1:30000-32211 GCF_963676685.1 Mytilus edulis
GTGAAATTTAAAAGCGCATAAACTATACGATACAATATGAGAAATATCTAAGCGACATATTGCGAAACAAACATTTATCGCAAGAACAAAAGTTGGCGGAAAAAAAAAAAAAATAATAATAATAATAATAATAATAATCAGAACAAAAACAATAAGTCTTTCCACAGAAAAGTGGAAAGACTTAATAATAATAATCAGAACAAATACAATAAGTCTTTCCACAGAAAAGTGGAAAGACTTAATAATAATCAGAACAAATACAATAGGTCTTTCCACAGAAAAGTGGAAAGACCTAATAAATATAAAGCAATTGTTTTGAAAACAATTGTTAGGCAGTCTTTCCCCTCTGATGAATGGATAATTGATTTTTTTTTATTGATTGATTTGGAAAAAAAGGGGGGGGGGGGGGGGGTATTTGTTTATTTGTTTGTTTGTTTGCTTTGGTATGGGGTCTATATTATTATGTTACCGGAGAAGTTTCGTGTTTAGTTTGGAAAGTTTTTCTTTTATTTTAGATACAGCGCGCGCGCAAGATTGAGGAGACATCACGTGACGCGGGTTTATATTAAGAAAAACTTAGTCTTTTTATTTCTTTTTAGGTCGGGACCTTGAACAGACAACATGTCTAGAGATGGAATGTACACAATGTAATTTCTTTTGTCATTGTAGGAAATTGACATTTTGATCACAGTTCACCAGCAGTGCATGTTTTGGATTTAATTGTTCCGGTGTAACTTTAATACACATTTAATGATTATTTTTTGATAATGTCCATTTTTCAGCACCTGTTTGTAACACAGATTAGTATTTCAATCTCGGAGCGGACATTTTATTGTAGGTTTTTACTGAGATTGACGGACCTAGCAAGCGATTTTTACGGCATTGCGATTTCTTTTTTCTAGGAAAAGTCTTGAGAGATATCTGCAAAAGGTTTTTTTATGAACCTTCAGTACATGTATGCCCTGCTGACTGCAAATTTTCAGGTCGATTGGACTTGTAGTTTCAGAGAATATGTGGATTTTTTTTTCAGAAGAGACGTAAGAACAATAATAAAATAAAAATTTTCTTGAATAATTGAGAGTTTGTTCCTTCAATAAACTGTCATAAATAAACAGTCATACATATTGATTGATTGATTAGTTGGTTGATTGATTGGTTGGTTGGTTGGTTTGTTGGTTGGTTGATTAAACACGTTTGATAGGGTCACTTAGAACAAGGGGAAAAAGACCTCAAGAGACCTTGCATCCCGTATTAAACGCATGACACGGAAACATACATTAAGTGATTGATTGGTTGGTTGGTTGGTTGGTTGGTTGGTTAAACACATTGGTTAAACACGTTGGTTAAACACGTTGGCTGGTTAAACACGTTTGATGGGCTCAATTTAAACAAGCGAAAAAAAAACCATCTTGGATCCCGTATTTAACACATGAAACGGAAACATGCATTGATTTATTTATTGGTTGGTTGGTTGGTTGGTTGGTTAAACACGTTGGTTGGTTAAACACGTTGGTTAAACATGTCGGTTAAACACGTAGTTTAAACACGTTGGCTGGTTAAACACGTTTGATAGGCTCAATTTTAACAAACGAAAAAAACCATCTCGGATCCCGTATTTAACACATGAAACGGAAACATGCATTGATTGATTGATTGATTGGTTGGTTGGTTGGTTAAACACGTTGGTTAAACACGTTGGTTAAACATATTGGTTTAACACCTTGGTTAAACATATTGGTTAAACACGTTGGCTGGTTAAACACGTTGGATAGGCTCAATTTAAACAAGCGAAAAAAACCATCTTGGATCCCGTATTTAACACATGAAACGGAAACATGCATTGATTGATTGATTGATTGATTGGTTGGTTGGTTGGGTGGTTGGTTGGTTAAACATGTTGGTTAAACACGTTGGTTAAACACGTTGGCTGGTTAAACACGTTAGATAGGCTCAATTTAAACAAGCGAAAAAAACCATCTTGGATCCCGTATTTAACACATGAAACGCAAACATGCATTGATTGGTTGGTTGGTTGGTTGGTTGGTTGGTTGGTAGGTTGGTTAAACACGTTGGTTAAACATGTTGGTTAAACACGTTGGTTAAACACGTTGGCTGGTTAAACACGTTAGATAGGCTCAATTTAAACGAGCGAAAAAAACCATCTTGGATCCCGTATTTAACACATGAAACGGAAACATGCATTGATTGATT
>NW_027267082.1:0-25992 GCF_963676685.1 Mytilus edulis
TGTACAACAAATTCAGATTCTTTTTTTAATATTTGTGTGGCCCTTAAAAGGACCTTTTATGATTCTGTTTGCTGTTGGTCTTTAGGTGGATCAGCTGGTATCTCAGTCAGCAGCAGGTCTTGGATTGAGCTTCGGTTTACAGTAGCTGTCATGGTCCTGGAAATGTAAGGCAGGTTGTGGATTTAATTGGTCTTTGCAGTAATAATCGTGCTTTTTATTCATTTCCCTCCATGTTTTGTGCTCGGCTAACTTTTCTGCACTCTGCTGTAATCTCCTTTCTTGAACGGCTGGTCTCAGTTCATAATCCTGACTGTATTTGAAGGTGGTGTCCATTTTCTTCAGGTAAAGTTGACTTCTAGTTGAAAGGTCTACTCCTAAATTCTTACATTTCAGTTGGGTTGAAGTTCCTGGCATATTGTTATTTCGATGCACTCCTGAGGCAAGTCGTCCTTCCATATTTTTGGAGTAAATTACATTTTTTGGCAAATTTACACTCATTGCTCTGTGAACTCCTTCATTTTTATTTGTATTATCATACAGTTTTCATACTTTCAACAGCTTCTTTTGTTAGTTTCATTTCAGGATTTCTTGTAGTAACAATTTGTCTGTTTTATCCATTTGCAGGGCAGTGATTTGGTATGTGGACAAGTAATGGGAACGACTCCACCAGTTAAGTGCAGCATCACCTTTGCAGACAATGGAATGTTCCTGACACAGGGTGCAGTCACCATCATAGCAGCGAAGAGTTGCATCTAGAACTTTTGGTAAGTCTTTACTCATATCGTGAATGTTTTTGTCGTACTTTTCCATCAGTTTATTAATTATCATGGAGCATCTGCACTTAATATCTTTGCTAAACACTGTCTTTAGTTGTCTATTTTCTTCTTTTGTTTTACCATGGAACATTCCCGCACTGTATTGAGCACGATTAGAGGCCCTGAATTGAGACTGCCCAAATGTACTGGATCTGCTAGTCTTTCTACCTCCCACATGGGTTCCAGAGCTTTAATAGCATCTTCAATACCTCTAGCTGAACGTCCATCTCCATCTGTGGTCACATACCGTACAAGAAATTTCTGTAGTCCTAGCTGGTTCCCCATCTCTTTTCCCAGCTCATACTCTGACAGGGCAGCAGCTCTGTATAAATTTGAAGTACATTCTCATGACCAGGACATTCTATTGGAAAGCCTTTCCCTCTAAGCCAAGCCCCTCTCCAGCACATCTTGTTCTGCACAACTGCAGCTACAATAAACTTTCTGTCTGTCATTGTTTCAATACCAAGTGCGAATGCTTGAGTGCATCTGACCCGGCTTCTTTTTACTAACAATTGTATTGCTGTTGTATCTAGCATCCACAGTTATGTTGATTTCATTTTCTGGTACACCTCTCTTTCTGTTCTCTTCTTTTACTAGTTCAAGTTTCTGTGCCATGTCTGTTTTGTTGAGATTGACCATTTCAGCTGCTACTCTGTTAGATGTGCGTTGCATACTGCTTCGACATGGTGGTGTGTGTCAACTCCTGCAAGTAGTTGCTGCACCGTGGTATTACCAATTGGGCAATCCTGCAAAGCAGATGCAAGGGCTACATTTGGTTGTCCTGGGTTGGGTCCTGGTTTGCCATTAGCTATTTCTTTATACATCTTCATTCTGTCTCCAATAAAACCACAGGTTTTGCATTTCAGGGTATACTGCCAGCAAGTTCCCCACTTTTTCTGTTCATGATAGTCCACATTCATCCTAGGACAGGATGGTGACTCCATTTTATGTTTATCATAAGTAGTGTTGATCAAGCTGGTTGTCAGTTCACTGTCTATCAATCTCATACCAGAATGTAATGCGTTGTTTTCTTCTATTTTCAGGTTAGCATTCGCTTGCGGTCGAAGAGTACAGATGTGACCAGTAGCCTTTTCACAGTCAGGAGATTGTAAAGTTTGCCGCACGTAGGAAGTACTTGCACTAGCTGAATCAGGGATCTGTATTGGCGTCCGGCTTCTGCTTCTACCACTTGTGCCTACAGGGAACCATCCAGGATTTCTTGGAGAGTTGTCTTTCTTTGACCTCTTCTTGCCTTTGCTATATGGGGTATAACCTTTAGTGAACATTTTAAAAATTTAACTGGATCCGTAATATCACAACTTGGACTGATAGCATAAACTTTGGACATCCTTATATTTATAATCAAGCACTGTATGATATCTGCTTTGATGTACATGTTTTCTTTTGATGCAGTCTGTGACATGGATTTCAAGAGACCACCTTCAGAGGCAACTTTGAATTAACAGAGTTTTCTTAGCAGTATCCAACTAAGCCAATTAATGTACTATTAGGGGTCCAGATAAAGATTGTTTTATCCAAATCTATTGAAATAGGTTACTTAATCATTTATTAAGAGATTAATTGAACAAAGAAGCATATTTATTTTTTTTATTAATGTTTTAGATAATTTATTTCTCAAAATTCAGGATAATTTTTAATAACTGTTTTTTTTTTTACAGAAATCTGTTAGAAAATTAAATTCTTTTTATCTATAAGGATAAACAAAACAGAAAACTTCACTAAAAAGTTTATTTTAGAGGAATATTTCAAGGAATAAAGAAATTACACAAGTTTGAAATTGTCTTTACATGTAATTTGACCTGATGTTACACTTGAATATTGGTACCTCAGGTAAATAGGCCAAGTACCTGTGAACTATGACTAATTAGTGTTTATGTTATATTTTACTTATTACAGATAAGATAAGCAATTTTTTAAGATAAGTTTTGAATGTAAATTTTCTTTTTAAATATTTTAAATGGATTTTTTTATATCTAGTGTTGGTATGTAAGCTAAATTTAAAAAAAAATTTAAAAAAAAAATTAATTTCAATTGAAAAAACATATTTTTTTATAAATTTTCTTTCAGATTCTAGAAATATAACCATTTAGCTACTATAGACATTTTACTTTTTTAAGATATCATGTTTAACAAGAAAGTTATTAAACTTTTACTTTTCCTAGTAGTTTCATGTTTTTATAATTTCAAGCCAGAAAATATCTACAATTATCAACCTGAGGGTAGTGTTATTAAAACTATCAGAACTGCCATAAAACTTGTCGGATTGATTTGATATTTGGTATGCTAGTTGGATATAGAATAAACTTAATGCGTGCCATTTTTTGGGGCATTATATTGAAGAAAAAGGGTCTAATAGGCCCAAGACCACAATTAATGACCCCACTTTTCGTTGTTCACGAATATAGTTCCCTTTAATTAAAGTGTATTTCTTCTTAAATTTTTTTCTTTCCTTTTCTCAAACATTTCTTAGCTTTTATAAGGTGGAAATGAAAGAAGAGAGGTGAAATAAATTTTTAGATGTTTAATTTTAACTGATTTTGATATGGAAAGAGTGATTAGGTCAGGTGCAAAAAGGTGATATTTACAGTTTTCGGAACATCTCTTGACTTGTCCATAGGGGTATGGATGTGTATTGGCTAAATTTGTAAGTTGTACATGTGCAATTTTTCTGAAACTTGGACATATTTTTGGACTTGTACTGTACATTACACACACAAAAGATCTGCCAAAAAGAATAGGTCAATTTTTTTTAATGAGACAAAACATTATAAAGAACTAATAGAGGAATTAATTGTGGTCTCGGGCCTAAGAGGCTGATTCCCAAAATCTTGAAAATAAAGAATTGACCAACTTTATTGGCAGAAAGTCACTTCAAATGATAAATACTAGTTGATTATTGTATTTTTAACTTATATATATCATGATTCTGGGATAATGGGCACTTTGGGGGTATTTTTGGCCATTTTGATGCACTGAAAAACCTTTGACCCCTGTTTCAGCCCTTTCTGTCAATTCTGTTGGACCCCTTTTTATTTTTAGAATATATTACTACTCTTATGTCTTTCTAAAACAATATCTTCAAAATGGATGCATTTTTACAAAAATATAGACAAAAACTGAATGATAGCTCTGCACCTGGCTATAATGGGCAGTGTCAAATTTGGACAGGTTTATGTACACCTAATGGCAAATATGGGGTTATAAATTGTAAATTTCCAGATGCCAGAGGGTGGAGACAAATGCATGTGCACAGGCTTGCCTACATGGTGCATCATCAGAATATTTTTATTGATAAATCTTATGATGTTTCGCACCTGTGCCACAATTCTAAATGTATTACTGTCGGGCATCTGTCGTTGGAACCTCATGGCTTCAACAACAGCCGACAGTCATGCGTTTCAACCTGTTCCTGCTTGGGCCACCCAGAACCCCTCCCTCCCTGTAGAGTGGAGTTGAAAATGGATAATAATAATTTGGGTAAAATATTAATTGGGTACATTTATTTTTATAACTATCCAAGGGAAGGGCTGGCAAAAAAATTGAAATGAGGGAGAAAAAGAAAAGAAATTTCAAGACTGATGTACAACAAATTCAGATTCTTTTTTTAATATTTGTGTGGCCCTTAAAAGGACCTTTTATGATTCTGTTTGCTGTTGGTCTTTAGGTGGATCAGCTGGTATCTCAGTCAGCAGCAGGTCTTGGATTGAGCTTCGGTTTACAGTAGCTGTCATGGTCCTGGAAATGTAAGGCAGGTTGTGGATTTAATTGGTCTTTGCAGTAATAATCGTGCTTTTTATTCATTTCCCTCCATGTTTTGTGCTCGGCTAACTTTTCTGCACTCTGCTGTAATCTCCTTTCTTGAACGGCTGGTCTCAGTTCATAATCCTGACTGTATTTGAAGGTGGTGTCCATTTTCTTCAGGTAAAGTTGACTTCTAGTTGAAAGGTCTACTCCTAAATTCTTACATTTCAGTTGGGTTGAAGTTCCTGGCATATTGTTATTTCGATGCACTCCTGAGGCAAGTCGTCCTTCCATATTTTTGGAGTAAATTACATTTTTTGGCAAATTTACACTCATTGCTCTGTGAACTCCTTCATTTTTATTTGTATTATCATACAGTTTCATACTTTCAACAGCTTCTTTTGTTAGTTTCATTTTCAGGATTTCTTGTAGTAACAATTTGTCTGTTTTATCCATTTGCAGGGCAGTGATTTGGTATGTGGACAAGTAATGGGAACGACTCCACCAGTTAAGTGCAGCATCACCTTTGCAGACAATGGAATGTTCCTGACACAGGGTGCAGTCACCATCATAGCAGCGAAGAGTTGCATCTAGAACTTTTGGTAAGTCTTTACTCATATCGTGAATGTTTTTGTCGTACTTTTCCATCAGTTTATTAATTATCATGGAGCATCTGCACTTAATATCTTTGCTAAACACTGTCTTTAGTTGTCTATTTTCTTCTTTTGTTTTACCATGGAACATTCCCGCACTGTATTGAGCACGATTAGAGGCCCTGAATTGAGACTGCCCCAAATGTACTGGATCTGCTAGTCTTTCTACCTCCCACATTGGTTCCAGAGCTTTAATAGCATCTTCAATACCTCTAGCTGAACGTCCATCTCCATCTGTGGTCACATACCGTACAAGAAATTTCTGTAGTCCTAGCTGGTTCCCCATCTCTTTTCCCAGCTCATACTCTGACAGGGCAGCAGCTCTGTATAAATTTTGAAGTACATTCTTCATGACCAGGACATTCTATTGGAAAGCCTTTCCCTCTAAGCCAAGCCCCTCTCCAGCACATCTTGTTCTGCACAACTGCAGCTACAATAAACTTTCTGTCTGTCATTGTTTCAATACCAAGTGCGAATGCTTGAGTGGCATTCTGACCCGGCTTCTTTTTACTAACAATTGTATTGCTGTTGTATCTAGCATCCACAGTTATGTTGATTTCATTTTCTGGTACACCTCTCTTTCTGTTCTCTTCTTTTACTAGTTCAAGTTTCTGTGCCATGTCTGTTTTGTTGAGATTGACCATTTCAGCTGCTACTCTGTTAGATGTGCGTTGCATACTGCTTCGACATGGTGGTGGTGTGTCAACTCCTGCAAGTAGTTGCTGCACCGTGGTATTACCAATTGGGCAATCCTGCAAAGCAGATGCAAGGGCTACATTTGGTTGTCCTGGGTTGGGTCCTGGTTTGCCATTAGCTATTTCTTTATACATCTTCATTCTGTCTCCAATAAAACCACAGGTTTTGCATTTCAGGGTATACTGCCAGCAAGTTCCCCACTTTTTCTGTTCATGATAGTCCACATTCATCCTAGGACAGGATGGTGACTCCATTTTATGTTTATCATAAGTAGTGTTGATCAAGCTGGTTGTCAGTTCACTGTCTATCAATCTCATACCAGAATGTAATGCGTTGTTTTCTTCTATTTTCAGGTTAGCATTCGCTTGCGGTCGAAGAGTACAGATGTGACCAGTAGCCTTTTCACAGTCAGGAGATTGTAAAGTTTGCCGCACGTAGGAAGTACTTGCACTAGCTGAATCAGGGATCTGTATTGGCGTCCGGCTTCTGCTTCTACCACTTGTGCCTACAGGGAACCATCCAGGATTTCTTGGAGAGTTGTCTTTCTTTGACCTCTTCTTGCCTTTGCTATATGGGGTATAACCTTTAGTGAACATTTTAAAATTTAACTGGATCCGTAATATCACAACTTGGACTGATAGCATAAACTTTGGACATCCTTATATTTATAATCAAGCACTGTATGATATCTGCTTTGATGTACATGTTTTCTTTTGATGCAGTCTGTGACATGGATTTCAAGAGACCACCTTCAGAGGCAACTTTGAATTAACAGAGTTTTCTTAGCAGTATCCAACTAAGCCAATTAATGTACTATTAGGGGTCCAGATAAAGATTGTTTTATCCAAATCTATTGAAATAGGTTACTTAATCATTTATTAAGAGATTAATTGAACAAAGAAGCATATTTATTTTTTTTTATTAATGTTTTAGATAATTTATTTCTCAAAATTCAGGATAATTTTTAATAACTGTTTTTTTTTACAGAAATCTGTTAGAAAATTAAATTCTTTTTATCTATAAGGATAAACAAAACAGAAAACTTCACTAAAAAGTTTATTTTAGAGGAATATTTCAAGGAATAAAGAAATTACACAAGTTTGAAATTGTCTTTACATGTAATTTGACCTGATGTTACACTTGAATATTGGTACCTCAGGTAAATAGGCCAAGTACCTGTGAACTATGACTAATTAGTGTTTATGTTATATTTTACTTATTACAGATAAGATAAGCAATTTTTTAAGATAAGTTTTGAATGTAAATTTTCTTTTTAAATATTTTAAATGGATTTTTTTATATCTAGTGTTGGTATGTAAGCTAAATTTAAAAAAAATTTAAAAAAAAATTAATTTCAATTGAAAAAACATATTTTTTTATAAATTTTCTTTCAGATTCTAGAAATATAACCATTTAGCTACTATAGACATTTTACTTTTTTAAGATATCATGTTTAACAAGAAAGTTATTAAACTTTTACTTTTCCTAGTAGTTTCATGTTTTTATAATTTCAAGCCAGAAAATATCTACAATTATCAACCTGAGGGTAGTGTTATTAAAACTATCAGAACTGCCATAAAACTTGTCGGATTGATTTGATATTTGGTATGCTAGTTGGATATAGAATAAACTTAATGCGTGCCATTTTTTGGGGCATTATATTGAAGAAAAAGGGTCTAATAGGCCCAAGACCACAATTAATGACCCCACTTTTCGTTGTTCACGAATATAGTTCCCTTTAATTAAAGTGTATTTCTTCTTAAATTTTTTTCTTTCCTTTTCTCAAACATTTCTTAGCTTTTATAAGGTGGAAATGAAAGAAGAGAGGTGAAATAAATTTTTAGATGTTTAATTTTAACTGATTTTGATATGGAAAGAGTGATTAGGTCAGGTGCAAAAAGGTGATATTTACAGTTTTCGGAACATCTCTTGACTTGTCCATAGGGGTATGGATGTGTATTGGCTAAATTTGTAAGTTGTACATGTGCAATTTTTCTGAAACTTGGACATATTTTTGGACTTGTACTGTACATTACACACACAAAAGATCTGCCAAAAAGAATAGGTCAATTTTTTTTAATGAGACAAAACATTATAAAGAACTAATAGAGGAATTAATTGTGGTCTCGGGCCTAAGAGGCTGATTCCCAAAATCTTGAAAATAAAGAATTGACCAACTTTATTGGCAGAAGTCACTTCAAATGATAAATACTAGTTGATTATTGTATTTTTAACTTATATATATCATGATTCTGGGATAATGGGCACTTTGGGGGTATTTTTGGCCATTTTGATGCACTGAAAAACCTTTGACCCCTGTTTCAGCCCTTTCTGTCAATTCTGTTGGACCCCTTTTTATTTTTAGAATATATTACTACTCTTATGTCTTTCTAAAACAATATCTTCAAAATGGATGCATTTTTACAAAAATATAGACAAAAACTGAATGATAGCTCTGCACCTGGCTATAATGGGCAGTGTCAAATTTGGACAGGTTTATGTACACCTAATGGCAAATATGGGGTTATAAATTGTAAATTTCCAGATGCCAGAGGGTGGAGACAAATGCATGTGCACAGGCTTGCCTACATGGTGCATCATCAGAATATTTTTATTGATAAATCTTATGATGTTTCGCACCTGTGCCACAATTCTAAATGTATTACTGTCGGGCATCTGTCGTTGGAACCTCATGGCTTCAACAACAGCCGACAGTCATGCGTTTCAACCTGTTCCTGCTTGGGCCACCCAGAACCCTCCCTCCCTGTAGAGTGGAGTTGAAAATGGATAATAATAATTTGGGTAAAATATTAATTGGGTACATTTATTTTATAACTATCCAAGGGAAGGGCTGGCAAAAAAATTGAAATGAGGGAGAAAAAGAAAAGAAATTTCAAGACTGATGTACAACAAATTCAGATTCTTTTTTTAATATTTGTGTGGCCCTTAAAAGGACCTTTATGATTCTGTTTGCTGTTGGTCTTTAGGTGGATCAGCTGGTATCTCAGTCAGCAGCAGGTCTTGGATTGAGCTTCGGTTTACAGTAGCTGTCATGGTCCTGGAAATGTAAGGCAGGTTGTGGATTTAATTGGTCTTTGCAGTAATAATCGTGCTTTTTATTCATTTCCCTCCATGTTTTGTGCTCGGCTAACTTTTCTGCACTCTGCTGTAATCTCCTTTCTTGAACGGCTGGTCTCAGTTCATAATCCTGACTGTATTTGAAGGTGGTGTCCATTTTCTTCAGGTAAAGTTGACTTCTAGTTGAAAGGTCTACTCCTAAATTCTTACATTTCAGTTGGGTTGAAGTTCCTGGCATATTGTTATTTCGATGCACTCCTGAGGCAAGTCGTCCTTCCATATTTTTGGAGTAAATTACATTTTTTGGCAAATTTACACTCATTGCTCTGTGAACTCCTTCATTTTTATTTGTATTATCATACAGTTTCATACTTTCAACAGCTTCTTTTGTTAGTTTCATTTTCAGGATTTCTTGTAGTAACAATTTGTCTGTTTTATCCATTTGCAGGGCAGTGATTTGGTATGTGGACAAGTAATGGGAACGACTCCACCAGTTAAGTGCAGCATCACCTTTGCAGACAATGGAATGTTCCTGACACAGGGTGCAGTCACCATCATAGCAGCGAAGAGTTGCATCTAGAACTTTTGGTAAGTCTTTACTCATATCGTGAATGTTTTTGTCGTACTTTTCCATCAGTTTATTAATTATCATGGAGCATCTGCACTTAATATCTTTGCTAAACACTGTCTTTAGTTGTCTATTTTCTTCTTTTGTTTTTACCATGGAACATTCCCGCACTGTATTGAGCACGATTAGAGGCCCTGAATTGAGACTGCCCCAAATGTACTGGATCTGCTAGTCTTTCTACCTCCCACATTGGTTCCAGAGCTTTAATAGCATCTTCAATACCTCTAGCTGAACGTCCATCTCCATCTGTGGTCACATACCGTACAAGAAATTTCTGTAGTCCTAGCTGGTTCCCCATCTCTTTTCCCAGCTCATACTCTGACAGGGCAGCAGCTCTGTATAAATTTGAAGTACATTCTTCATGACCAGGACATTCTATTGGAAAGCCTTTCCCTCTAAGCCAAGCCCCTCTCCAGCACATCTTGTTCTGCACAACTGCAGCTACAATAAACTTTCTGTCTGTCATTGTTTCAATACCAAGTGCGAATGCTTGAGTGGCATTCTGACCCGGCTTCTTTTTACTAACAATTGTATTGCTGTTGTATCTAGCATCCACAGTTATGTTGATTTCATTTTCTGGTACACCTCTCTTTCTGTTCTCTTCTTTTACTAGTTCAAGTTTCTGTGCCATGTCTGTTTTGTTGAGATTGACCATTTCAGCTGCTACTCTGTTAGATGTGCGTTGCATACTGCTTCGACATGGTGGTGGTGTGTCAACTCCTGCAAGTAGTTGCTGCACCGTGGTATTACCAATTGGGCAATCCTGCAAAGCAGATGCAAGGGCTACATTTGGTTGTCCTGGGTTGGGTCCTGGTTTGCCATTAGCTATTTCTTTATACATCTTCATTCTGTCTCCAATAAAACCACAGGTTTTGCATTTCAGGGTATACTGCCAGCAAGTTCCCCACTTTTTCTGTTCATGATAGTCCACATTCATCCTAGGACAGGATGGTGACTCCATTTTATGTTTATCATAAGTAGTGTTGATCAAGCTGGTTGTCAGTTCACTGTCTATCAATCTCATACCAGAATGTAATGCGTTGTTTTCTTCTATTTTCAGGTTAGCATTCGCTTGCGGTCGAAGAGTACAGATGTGACCAGTAGCCTTTTCACAGTCAGGAGATTGTAAAGTTTGCCGCACGTAGGAAGTACTTGCACTAGCTGAATCAGGGATCTGTATTGGCGTCCGGCTTCTGCTTCTACCACTTGTGCCTACAGGGAACCATCCAGGATTTCTTGGAGAGTTGTCTTTCTTTGACCTCTTCTTGCCTTTGCTATATGGGGTATAACCTTTAGTGAACATTTTAAAAATTTAACTGGATCCGTAATATCACAACTTGGACTGATAGCATAAACTTTGGACATCCTTATATTTATAATCAAGCACTGTATGATATCTGCTTTGATGTACATGTTTTCTTTTGATGCAGTCTGTGACATGGATTTCAAGAGACCACCTTCAGAGGCAACTTTGAATTAACAGAGTTTTCTTAGCAGTATCCAACTAAGCCAATTAATGTACTATTAGGGGTCCAGATAAAGATTGTTTTTATCCAAATCTATTGAAATAGGTTACTTAATCATTTATTAAGAGATTAATTGAACAAAGAAGCATATTTATTTTTTTTATTAATGTTTTAGATAATTTATTTCTCAAAATTCAGGATAATTTTTAATAACTGTTTTTTTTTTACAGAAATCTGTTAGAAAATTAAATTCTTTTTATCTATAAGGATAAACAAAACAGAAAACTTCACTAAAAAGTTTATTTTAGAGGAATATTTCAAGGAATAAAGAAATTACACAAGTTTGAAATTGTCTTTACATGTAATTTGACCTGATGTTACACTTGAATATTGGTACCTCAGGTAAATAGGCCAAGTACCTGTGAACTATGACTAATTAGTGTTTATGTTATATTTTACTTATTACAGATAAGATAAGCAATTTTTTAAGATAAGTTTTGAATGTAAATTTTCTTTTTAAATATTTTAAATGGATTTTTTTATATCTAGTGTTGGTATGTAAGCTAAATTTAAAAAAAAAATTTAAAAAAAAATTAATTTCAATTGAAAAAAACATATTTTTTTATAAATTTTCTTTCAGATTCTAGAAATATAACCATTTAGCTACTATAGACATTTTACTTTTTTAAGATATCATGTTTAACAAGAAAGTTATTAAACTTTTACTTTTCCTAGTAGTTTCATGTTTTTATAATTTCAAGCCAGAAAATATCTACAATTATCAACCTGAGGGTAGTGTTATTAAAACTATCAGAACTGCCATAAAACTTGTCGGATTGATTTGATATTTGGTATGCTAGTTGGATATAGAATAAACTTAATGCGTGCCATTTTTTGGGGCATTATATTGAAGAAAAAGGGTCTAATAGGCCCAAGACCACAATTAATGACCCCACTTTTCGTTGTTCACGAATATAGTTCCCTTTAATTAAAGTGTATTTCTTCTTAAATTTTTTTCTTTCCTTTTCTCAAACATTTCTTAGCTTTTATAAGGTGGAAATGAAAGAAGAGAGGTGAAATAAATTTTTAGATGTTTAATTTTAACTGATTTTGATATGGAAAGAGTGATTAGGTCAGGTGCAAAAAGGTGATATTTACAGTTTTCGGAACATCTCTTGACTTGTCCATAGGGGTATGGATGTGTATTGGCTAAATTGTAAGTTGTACATGTGCAATTTTTCTGAAACTTGGACATATTTTTGGACTTGTACTGTACATTACACACACAAAAGATCTGCCAAAAAGAATAGGTCAATTTTTTTTAATGAGACAAAACATTATAAAGAACTAATAGAGGAATTAATTGTGGTCTCGGGCCTAAGAGGCTGATTCCCAAAATCTTGAAAATAAAGAATTGACCAACTTTATTGGCAGAAAGTCACTTCAAATGATAAATACTAGTTGATTATTGTATTTTTAACTTATATATATCATGATTCTGGGATAATGGGCACTTTGGGGGTATTTTTGGCCATTTTGATGCACTGAAAAACCTTTGACCCCTGTTTCAGCCCTTTCTGTCAATTCTGTTGGACCCCTTTTTATTTTTAGAATATATTACTACTCTTATGTCTTTCTAAAACAATATCTTCAAAATGGATGCATTTTTACAAAAATATAGACAAAAACTGAATGATAGCTCTGCACCTGGCTATAATGGGCAGTGTCAAATTTGGACAGGTTTATGTACACCTAATGGCAAATATGGGGTTATAAATTGTAAATTTCCAGATGCCAGAGGGTGGAGACAAATGCATGTGCACAGGCTTGCCTACATGGTGCATCATCAGAATATTTTTATTGATAAATCTTATGATGTTTCGCACCTGTGCCACAATTCTAAATGTATTACTGTCGGGCATCTGTCGTTGGAACCTCATGGCTTCAACAACAGCCGACAGTCATGCGTTTCAACCTGTTCCTGCTTGGGCCACCCAGAACCCCTCCTCCCTGTAGAGTGGAGTTGAAAATGGATAATAATAATTTGGGTAAAATATTAATTGGGTACATTTATTTTTATAACTATCCAAGGGAAGGGCTGGCAAAAAAATTGAAATGAGGGAGAAAAAGAAAAGAAATTTCAAGACTGATGTACAACAAATTCAGATTCTTTTTTTAATATTTGTGTGGCCCTTAAAAGGACCTTTTATGATTCTGTTTGCTGTTGGTCTTTAGGTGGATCAGCTGGTATCTCAGTCAGCAGCAGGTCTTGGATTGAGCTTCGGTTTACAGTAGCTGTCATGGTCCTGGAAATGTAAGGCAGGTTGTGGATTTAATTGGTCTTTGCAGTAATAATCGTGCTTTTTATTCATTTCCCTCCATGTTTTGTGCTCGGCTAACTTTTCTGCACTCTGCTGTAATCTCCTTTCTTGAACGGCTGGTCTCAGTTCATAATCCTGACTGTATTTGAAGGTGGTGTCCATTTTCTTCAGGTAAAGTTGACTTCTAGTTGAAAGGTCTACTCCTAAATTCTTACATTTCAGTTGGGTTGAAGTTCCTGGCATATTGTTATTTCGATGCACTCCTGAGGCAAGTCGTCCTTCCATATTTTTGGAGTAAATTACATTTTTTGGCAAATTTACACTCATTGCTCTGTGAACTCCTTCATTTTTATTTGTATTATCATACAGTTTCATACTTTCAACAGCTTCTTTTGTTAGTTTCATTTTCAGGATTTCTTGTAGTAACAATTTGTCTGTTTTATCCATTTGCAGGCAGTGATTTGGTATGTGGACAAGTAATGGAACGACTCCACCAGTTAAGTGCAGCATCACCTTTGCAGACAATGGAATGTTCCTGACACAGGGTGCAGTCACCATCATAGCAGCGAAGAGTTGCATCTAGAACTTTTGGTAAGTCTTTACTCATATCGTGAATGTTTTTGTCGTACTTTTCCATCAGTTTATTAATTATCATGGAGCATCTGCACTTAATATCTTTGCTAAACACTGTCTTTAGTTGTCTATTTTCTTCTTTTGTTTTACCATGGAACATTCCCGCACTGTATTGAGCACGATTAGAGGCCCTGAATTGAGACTGCCCCAAATGTACTGGATCTGCTAGTCTTTCTACCTCCCACATTGGTTCCAGAGCTTTAATAGCATCTTCAATACCTCTAGCTGAACGTCCATCTCCATCTGTGGTCACATACCGTACAAGAAATTTCTGTAGTCCTAGCTGGTTCCCCATCTCTTTTCCCAGCTCATACTCTGACAGGGCAGCAGCTCTGTATAAATTTGAAGTACATTCTTCATGACCAGGACATTCTATTGGAAAGCCTTTCCCTCTAAGCCAAGCCCCTCTCCAGCACATCTTGTTCTGCACAACTGCAGCTACAATAAACTTTCTGTCTGTCATTGTTTCAATACCAAGTGCGAATGCTTGAGTGGCATTCTGACCCGGCTTCTTTTTACTAACAATTGTATTGCTGTTGTATCTAGCATCCACAGTTATGTTGATTTCATTTTCTGGTACACCTCTCTTTCTGTTCTCTTCTTTTACTAGTTCAAGTTTCTGTGCCATGTCTGTTTTGTTGAGATTGACCATTTCAGCTGCTACTCTGTTAGATGTGCGTTGCATACTGCTTCGACATGGTGGTGGTGTGTCAACTCCTGCAAGTAGTTGCTGCACCGTGGTATTACCAATTGGGCAATCCTGCAAAGCAGATGCAAGGGCTACATTTGGTTGTCCTGGGTTGGGTCCTGGTTTGCCATTAGCTATTTCTTTATACATCTTCATTCTGTCTCCAATAAAACCACAGGTTTTGCATTTCAGGGTATACTGCCAGCAAGTTCCCCACTTTTTCTGTTCATGATAGTCCACATTCATCCTAGGACAGGATGGTGACTCCATTTTATGTTTATCATAAGTAGTGTTGATCAAGCTGGTTGTCAGTTCACTGTCTATCAATCTCATACCAGAATGTAATGCGTTGTTTTCTTCTATTTTCAGGTTAGCATTCGCTTGCGGTCGAAGAGTACAGATGTGACCAGTAGCCTTTTCACAGTCAGGAGATTGTAAAGTTTGCCGCACGTAGGAAGTACTTGCACTAGCTGAATCAGGGATCTGTATTGGCGTCCGGCTTCTGCTTCTACCACTTGTGCCTACAGGGAACCATCCAGGATTTCTTGGAGAGTTGTCTTTCTTTGACCTCTTCTTGCCTTTGCTATATGGGGTATAACCTTTAGTGAACATTTTAAAAATTTAACTGGATCCGTAATATCACAACTTGGACTGATAGCATAAACTTTGGACATCCTTATATTTATAATCAAGCACTGTATGATATCTGCTTTGATGTACATGTTTTCTTTTGATGCAGTCTGTGACATGGATTTCAAGAGACCACCTTCAGAGGCAACTTTGAATTAACAGAGTTTTCTTAGCAGTATCCAACTAAGCCAATTAATGTACTATTAGGGGTCCAGATAAAGATTGTTTTATCCAAATCTATTGAAATAGGTTACTTAATCATTTATTAAGAGATTAATTGAACAAAGAAGCATATTTATTTTTTTTATTAATGTTTTAGATAATTTATTTCTCAAAATTCAGGATAATTTTTAATAACTGTTTTTTTTTTACAGAAATCTGTTAGAAAATTAAATTCTTTTTATCTATAAGGATAAACAAAACAGAAAACTTCACTAAAAAGTTTATTTTAGAGGAATATTTCAAGGAATAAAGAAATTACACAAGTTTGAAATTGTCTTTACATGTAATTTGACCTGATGTTACACTTGAATATTGGTACCTCAGGTAAATAGGCCAAGTACCTGTGAACTATGACTAATTAGTGTTTATGTTATATTTTACTTATTACAGATAAGATAAGCAATTTTTTAAGATAAGTTTTGAATGTAAATTTTCTTTTTAAATATTTTAAATGGATTTTTTTATATCTAGTGTTGGTATGTAAGCTAAATTTAAAAAAAAATTTAAAAAAAAATTAATTTCAATTGAAAAAACATATTTTTTTATAAATTTTCTTTCAGATTCTAGAAATATAACCATTTAGCTACTATAGACATTTTACTTTTTTAAGATATCATGTTTAACAAGAAAGTTATTAAACTTTTACTTTTCCTAGTAGTTTCATGTTTTTATAATTTCAAGCCAGAAAATATCTACAATTATCAACCTGAGGGTAGTGTTATTAAAACTATCAGAACTGCCATAAACTTGTCGGATTGATTTGATATTTGGTATGCTAGTTGGATATAGAATAAACTTAATGCGTGCCATTTTTTGGGGCATTATATTGAAGAAAAAGGGTCTAATAGGCCCAAGACCACAATTAATGACCCCACTTTTCGTTGTTCACGAATATAGTTCCCTTTAATTAAAGTGTATTTCTTCTTAAATTTTTTTCTTTCCTTTTCTCAAACATTTCTTAGCTTTTATAAGGTGGAAATGAAAGAAGAGAGGTGAAATAAATTTTTAGATGTTTAATTTTAACTGATTTTGATATGGAAAGAGTGATTAGGTCAGGTGCAAAAAGGTGATATTTACAGTTTTCGGAACATCTCTTGACTTGTCCATAGGGGTATGGATGTGTATTGGCTAAATTTGTAAGTTGTACATGTGCAATTTTTCTGAAACTTGGACATATTTTTGGACTTGTACTGTACATTACACACACAAAAGATCTGCCAAAAAGAATAGGTCAATTTTTTTTAATGAGACAAAACATTATAAAGAACTAATAGAGGAATTAATTGTGGTCTCGGGCCTAAGAGGCCCAAGACCACAATTAATGACCCCACTTTTCGTTGTTCACGAATATAGTTCCCTTTAATTAAAGTGTATTTCTTCTTAAATTTTTTTCTTTCCTTTTCTCAAACATTTCTTAGCTTTTATAAGGTGGAAATGAAAGAAGAGAGGTGAAATAAATTTTTAGATGTTTAATTTTAACTGATTTTGATATGGAAAGAGTGATTAGGTCAGGTGCAAAAAGGTGATATTTACAGTTTTCGGAACATCTCTTGACTTGTCCATAGGGGTATGGATGTGTATTGGCTAAATTTGTAAGTTGTACATGTGCAATTTTTCTGAAACTTGGACATATTTTTGGACTTGTACTGTACATTACACACACAAAAGATCTGCCAAAAAGAATAGGTCAATTTTTTTTAATGAGACAAAACATTATAAAGAACTAATAGAGGAATTAATTGTGGTCTCGGGCCTAAGAGGCTGATTCCCAAAATCTTGAAAATAAAGAATTGACCAACTTTATTGGCAGAAAGTCACTTCAAATGATAAATACTAGTTGATTATTGTATTTTTAACTTATATATATCATGATTCTGGGATAATGGGCACTTTGGGGGTATTTTTGGCCATTTTGATGCACTGAAAAACCTTTGACCCCTGTTTCAGCCCTTTCTGTCAATTCTGTTGGACCCCTTTTTATTTTTAGAATATATTACTACTCTTATGTCTTTCTAAAACAATATCTTCAAAATGGATGCATTTTTACAAAAATATAGACAAAAACTGAATGATAGCTCTGCACCTGGCTATAATGGGCAGTGTCAAATTTGGACAGGTTTATGTACACCTAATGGCAAATATGGGGTTATAAATTGTAAATTTCCAGATGCCAGAGGGTGGAGACAAATGCATGTGCACAGGCTTGCCTACATGGTGCATCATCAGAATATTTTTATTGATAAATCTTATGATGTTTCGCACCTGTGCCACAATTCTAAATGTATTACTGTCGGGCATCTGTCGTTGGAACCTCATGGCTTCAACAACAGCCGACAGTCATGCGTTTCAACCTGTTCCTGCTTGGGCCACCCAGAACCCCTCCCTCCCTGTAGAGTGGAGTTGAAAATGGATAATAATAATTTGGGTAAAATATTAATTGGGTACATTTATTTTTATAACTATCCAAGGGAAGGGCTGGCAAAAAAATTGAAATGAGGGAGAAAAAGAAAAGAAATTTCAAGACTGATGTACAACAAATTCAGATTCTTTTTTTAATATTTGTGTGGCCCTTAAAAGGACCTTTTATGATTCTGTTTGCTGTTGGTCTTTAGGTGGATCAGCTGGTATCTCAGTCAGCAGCAGGTCTTGGATTGAGCTTCGGTTTACAGTAGCTGTCATGGTCCTGGAAATGTAAGGCAGGTTGTGGATTTAATTGGTCTTTGCAGTAATAATCGTGCTTTTTATTCATTTCCCTCCATGTTTTGTGCTCGGCTAACTTTTCTGCACTCTGCTGTAATCTCCTTTCTTGAACGGCTGGTCTCAGTTCATAATCCTGACTGTATTTGAAGGTGGTGTCCATTTTCTTCAGGTAAAGTTGACTTCTAGTTGAAAGGTCTACTCCTAAATTCTTACATTTCAGTTGGGTTGAAGTTCCTGGCATATTGTTATTTCGATGCACTCCTGAGGCAAGTCGTCCTTCCATATTTTTGGAGTAAATTACATTTTTTGGCAAATTTACACTCATTGCTCTGTGAACTCCTTCATTTTTATTTGTATTATCATACAGTTTCATACTTTCAACAGCTTCTTTTGTTAGTTTCATTTTCAGGATTTCTTGTAGTAACAATTTGTCTGTTTTATCCATTTGCAGGGCAGTGATTTGGTATGTGGACAAGTAATGGGAACGACTCCACCAGTTAAGTGCAGCATCACCTTTGCAGACAATGGAATGTTCCTGACACAGGGTGCAGTCACCATCATAGCAGCGAAGAGTTGCATCTAGAACTTTTGGTAAGTCTTTACTCATATCGTGAATGTTTTTGTCGTACTTTTCCATCAGTTTATTAATTATCATGGAGCATCTGCACTTAATATCTTTGCTAAACACTGTCTTTAGTTGTCTATTTTCTTCTTTTGTTTTACCATGGAACATTCCCGCACTGTATTGAGCACGATTAGAGGCCCTGAATTGAGACTGCCCCAAATGTACTGGATCTGCTAGTCTTTCTACCTCCCACATTGGTTCCAGAGCTTTAATAGCATCTTCAATACCTCTAGCTGAACGTCCATCTCCATCTGTGGTCACATACCGTACAAGAAATTTCTGTAGTCCTAGCTGGTTCCCCATCTCTTTTCCCAGCTCATACTCTGACAGGGCAGCAGCTCTGTATAAATTTGAAGTACATTCTTCATGACCAGGACATTCTATTGGAAAGCCTTTCCCTCTAAGCCAAGCCCCTCTCCAGCACATCTTGTTCTGCACAACTGCAGCTACAATAAACTTTCTGTCTGTCATTGTTTCAATACCAAGTGCGAATGCTTGAGTGGCATTCTGACCCGGCTTCTTTTTACTAACAATTGTATTGCTGTTGTATCTAGCATCCACAGTTATGTTGATTTCATTTTCTGGTACACCTCTCTTTCTGTTCTCTTCTTTTACTAGTTCAAGTTTCTGTGCCATGTCTGTTTTGTTGAGATTGACCATTTCAGCTGCTACTCTGTTAGATGTGCGTTGCATACTGCTTCGACATGGTGGTGGTGTGTCAACTCCTGCAAGTAGTTGCTGCACCGTGGTATTACCAATTGGGCAATCCTGCAAAGCAGATGCAAGGGCTACATTTGGTTGTCCTGGGTTGGGTCCTGGTTTGCCATTAGCTATTTCTTTATACATCTTCATTCTGTCTCCAATAAAACCACAGGTTTTGCATTTCAGGGTATACTGCCAGCAAGTTCCCCACTTTTTCTGTTCATGATAGTCCACATTCATCCTAGGACAGGATGGTGACTCCATTTTATGTTTATCATAAGTAGTGTTGATCAAGCTGGTTGTCAGTTCACTGTCTATCAATCTCATACCAGAATGTAATGCGTTGTTTTCTTCTATTTTCAGGTTAGCATTCGCTTGCGGTCGAAGAGTACAGATGTGACCAGTAGCCTTTTCACAGTCAGGAGATTGTAAAGTTTGCCGCACGTAGGAAGTACTTGCACTAGCTGAATCAGGGATCTGTATTGGCGTCCGGCTTCTGCTTCTACCACTTGTGCCTACAGGGAACCATCCAGGATTTCTTGGAGAGTTGTCTTTCTTTGACCTCTTCTTGCCTTTGCTATATGGGGTATAACCTTTAGTGAACATTTTAAAAATTTAACTGGATCCGTAATATCACAACTTGGACTGATAGCATAAACTTTGGACATCCTTATATTTATAATCAAGCACTGTATGATATCTGCTTTGATGTACATGTTTTCTTTTGATGCAGTCTGTGACATGGATTTCAAGAGACCACCTTCAGAGGCAACTTTGAATTAACAGAGTTTTCTTAGCAGTATCCAACTAAGCCAATTAATGTACTATTAGGGGTCCAGATAAAGATTGTTTTATCCAAATCTATTGAAATAGGTTACTTAATCATTTATTAAGAGATTAATTGAACAAAGAAGCATATTTATTTTTTTTATTAATGTTTTAGATAATTTATTTCTCAAAATTCAGGATAATTTTTAATAACTGTTTTTTTTTTACAGAAATCTGTTAGAAAATTAAATTCTTTTTATCTATAAGGATAAACAAAACAGAAAACTTCACTAAAAAGTTTATTTTAGAGGAATATTTCAAGGAATAAAGAAATTACACAAGTTTGAAATTGTCTTTACATGTAATTTGACCTGATGTTACACTTGAATATTGGTACCTCAGGTAAATAGGCCAAGTACCTGTGAACTATGACTAATTAGTGTTTATGTTATATTTTACTTATTACAGATAAGATAAGCAATTTTTTAAGATAAGTTTTGAATGTAAATTTTCTTTTTAAATATTTTAAATGGATTTTTTTATATCTAGTGTTGGTATGTAAGCTAAATTTAAAAAAAAATTTAAAAAAAATTAATTTCAATTGAAAAAACATATTTTTTTATAAATTTTCTTTCAGATTCTAGAAATATAACCATTTAGCTACTATAGACATTTTACTTTTTTAAGATATCATGTTTAACAAGAAAGTTATTAAACTTTTACTTTTCCTAGTAGTTTCATGTTTTTATAATTTCAAGCCAGAAAATATCTACAATTATCAACCTGAGGGTAGTGTTATTAAAACTATCAGAACTGCCATAAAACTTGTCGGATTGATTTGATATTTGGTATGCTAGTTGGATATAGAATAAACTTAATGCGTGCCATTTTTTGGGGCATTATATTGAAGAAAAAGGGTCTAATAGGCCCAAGACCACAATTAATGACCCCACTTTTCGTTGTTCACGAATATAGTTCCCTTTAATTAAAGTGTATTTCTTCTTAAATTTTTTTCTTTCCTTTTCTCAAACATTTCTTAGCTTTTATAAGGTGGAAATGAAAGAAGAGAGGTGAAATAAATTTTTAGATGTTTAATTTTAACTGATTTTGATATGGAAAGAGTGATTAGGTCAGGTGCAAAAAGGTGATATTTACAGTTTTCGGAACATCTCTTGACTTGTCCATAGGGTATGGATGTGTATTGGCTAAATTTGTAAGTTGTACATGTGCAATTTTTCTGAAACTTGGACATATTTTTGGACTTGTACTGTACATTACACACACAAAAGATCTGCCAAAAAGAATAGGTCAATTTTTTTTAATGAGACAAAACATTATAAAGAACTAATAGAGGAATTAATTGTGGTCTCGGGCCTAAGAGGCTGATTCCCAAAATCTTGAAAATAAAGAATTGACCAACTTTATTGGCAGAAAGTCACTTCAAATGATAAATACTAGTTGATTATTGTATTTTTAACTTATATATATCATGATTCTGGGATAATGGGCACTTTTGGGGGTATTTTTGGCCATTTTGATGCACTGAAAAACCTTTGACCCCTGTTTCAGCCCTTTCTGTCAATTCTGTTGGACCCCTTTTTATTTTTAGAATATATTACTACTCTTATGTCTTTCTAAAACAATATCTTCAAAATGGATGCATTTTTACAAAAATATAGACAAAAACTGAATGATAGCTCTGCACCTGGCTATAATGGGCAGTGTCAAATTTGGACAGGTTTATGTACACCTAATGGCAAATATGGGGTTATAAATTGTTAAATTTCCAGATGCCAGAGGGTGGAGACAAATGCATGTGCACAGGCTTGCCTACATGGTGCATCATCAGAATATTTTTATTGATAAATCTTATGATGTTTCGCACCTGTGCCACAATTCTAAATGTATTACTGTCGGGCATCTGTCGTTGGAACCTCATGGCTTCAACAACAGCCGACAGTCATGCGTTTCAACCTGTTCCTGCTTGGGCCACCCAGAACCCCTCCCTCCCTGTAGAGTGGAGTTGAAAATGGATAATAATAATTTGGGTAAAATATTAATTGGGTACATTTATTTTTATAACTATCCAAGGGAAGGGCTGGCAAAAAAATTGAAATGAGGGAGAAAAAGAAAAGAAATTTCAAGACTGATGTACAACAAATTCAGATTCTTTTTTTAATATTTGTGTGGCCCTTAAAAGGACCTTTTATGATTCTGGTTTGCTGTTGGTCTTTAGGTGGATCAGCTGGTATCTCAGTCAGCAGCAGGTCTTGGATTGAGCTTCGGTTTACAGTAGCTGTCATGGTCCTGGAAATGTAAGGCAGGTTGTGGATTTAATTGGTCTTTGCAGTAATAATCGTGCTTTTTATTCATTTCCCTCCATGTTTTGTGCTCGGCTAACTTTTCTGCACTCTGCTGTAATCTCCTTTCTTGAACGGCTGGTCTCAGTTCATAATCCTGACTGTATTTGAAGGTGGTGTCCATTTTCTTCAGGTAAAGTTGACTTCTAGTTGAAAGGTCTACTCCTAAATTCTTACATTTCAGTTGGGTTGAAGTTCCTGGCATATTGTTATTTCGATGCACTCCTGAGGCAAGTCGTCCTTCCATATTTTTGGAGTAAATTACATTTTTTTGGCAAATTTACACTCATTGCTCTGTGAACTCCTTCATTTTTATTTGTATTATCATACAGTTTCATACTTTCAACAGCTTCTTTTGTTAGTTTCATTTTCAGGATTTCTTGTAGTAACAATTTGTCTGTTTTATCCATTTGCAGGGCAGTGATTTGGTATGTGGACAAGTAATGGGAACGACTCCACCAGTTAAGTGCAGCATCACCTTTGCAGACAATGGAATGTTCCTGACACAGGGTGCAGTCACCATCATAGCAGCGAAGAGTTGCATCTAGAACTTTTGGTAAGTCTTTACTCATATCGTGAATGTTTTTGTCGTACTTTTCCATCAGTTTATTAATTATCATGGAGCATCTGCACTTAATATCTTTGCTAAACACTGTCTTTAGTTGTCTATTTTCTTCTTTTGTTTTACCATGGAACATTCCCGCACTGTATTGAGCACGATTAGAGGCCCTGAATTGAGACTGCCCCAAATGTACTGGATCTGCTAGTCTTTCTACCTCCCACATTGGTTCCAGAGCTTTAATAGCATCTTCAATACCTCTAGCTGAACGTCCATCTCCATCTGTGGTCACATACCGTACAAGAAATTTCTGTAGTCCTAGCTGGTTCCCCATCTCTTTTCCAGCTCATACTCTGACAGGGCAGCAGCTCTGTATAAATTTGAAGTACATTCTTCATGACCAGGACATTCTATTGGAAAGCCTTTCCCTCTAAGCCAAGCCCCTCTCCAGCACATCTTGTTCTGCACAACTGCAGCTACAATAAACTTTCTGTCTGTCATTGTTTCAATACCAAGTGCGAATGCTTGAGTGCATTCTGACCCGGCTTCTTTTACTAACAATTGTATTGCTGTTGTATCTAGCATCCACAGTTATGTTGATTTCATTTTCTGGTACACCTCTCTTTCTGTTCTCTTCTTTTACTAGTTCAAGTTTCTGTGCCATGTCTGTTTTGTTGAGATTGACCATTTCAGCTGCTACTCTGTTAGATGTGCGTTGCATACTGCTTCGACATGGTGGTGGTGTGTCAACTCCTGCAAGTAGTTGCTGCACCGTGGTATTACCAATTGGGCAATCCTGCAAAGCAGATGCAAGGGCTACATTTGGTTGTCCTGGGTTGGGTCCTGGTTTGCCATTAGCTATTTCTTTATACATCTTCATTCTGTCTCCAATAAAACCACAGGTTTTGCATTTCAGGGTATACTGCCAGCAAGTTCCCCACTTTTTCTGTTCATGATAGTCCACATTCATCCTAGGACAGGATGGTGACTCCATTTTATGTTTATCATAAGTAGTGTTGATCAAGCTGGTTGTCAGTTCACTGTCTATCAATCTCATACCAGAATGTAATGCGTTGTTTTCTTCTATTTTCAGGTTAGCATTCGCTTGCGGTCGAAGAGTACAGATGTGACCAGTAGCCTTTTCACAGTCAGGAGATTGTAAAGTTTGCCGCACGTAGGAAGTACTTGCACTAGCTGAATCAGGGATCTGTATTGGCGTCCGGCTTCTGCTTCTACCACTTGTGCCTACAGGGAACCATCCAGGATTTCTTGGAGAGTTGTCTTTCTTTGACCTCTTCTTGCCTTTGCTATATGGGGTATAACCTTTAGTGAACATTTTAAAAATTTAACTGGATCCGTAATATCACAACTTGGACTGATAGCATAAACTTTGGACATCCTTATATTTATAATCAAGCACTGTATGATATCTGCTTTGATGTACATGTTTTCTTTTGATGCAGTCTGTGACATGGATTTCAAGAGACCACCTTCAGAGGCAACTTTGAATTAACAGAGTTTTCTTAGCAGTATCCAACTAAGCCAATTAATGTACTATTAGGGGTCCAGATAAAGATTGTTTTATCCAAATCTATTGAAATAGGTTACTTAATCATTTATTAAGAGATTAATTGAACAAAGAAGCATATTTATTTTTTTTATTAATGTTTTAGATAATTTATTTCTCAAAATTCAGGATAATTTTTAATAACTGTTTTTTTTTTACAGAAATCTGTTAGAAAATTAAATTCTTTTTATCTATAAGGATAAACAAAACAGAAAACTTCACTAAAAAGTTTATTTTAGAGGAATATTTCAAGGAATAAAGAAATTACACAAGTTTGAAATTGTCTTTACATGTAATTTGACCTGATGTTACACTTGAATATTGGTACCTCAGGTAAATAGGCAAGTACCTGTGAACTATGACTAATTAGTGTTTATGTTATATTTTACTTATACAGATAAGATAAGCAATTTTTTAAGATAAGTTTTGAATGTAAATTTTCTTTTTAAATATTTTAAATGGATTTTTTTATATCTAGTGTTGGTATGTAAGCTAAATTTAAAAAAAAATTTAAAAAAAATTAATTTCAATTGAAAAAACATATTTTTTTATAAATTTTCTTTCAGATTCTAGAAATATAACCATTTAGCTACTATAGACATTTTACTTTTTTAAGATATCATGTTTAACAAGAAAGTTATTAAACTTTTACTTTTCCTAGTAGTTTTCATGTTTTTATAATTTCAAGCCAGAAAATATCTACAATTATCAACCTGAGGGTAGTGTTATTAAAACTATCAGAACTGCCATAAAACTTGTCGGATTGATTTGATATTTGGTATGCTAGTTGGATATAGAATAAACTTAATGCGTGCCATTTTTTGGGGCATTATATTGAAGAAAAAGGGTCTAATAGGCCCAAGACCACAATTAATGACCCCACTTTTCGTTGTTCACGAATATAGTTCCCTTTAATTAAAGTGTATTTCTTCTTAATTTTTTTCTTTCCTTTTCTCAAACATTTCTTAGCTTTTATAAGGTGGAAATGAAAGAAGAGAGGTGAAATAAATTTTTAGATGTTTAATTTTAACTGATTTTGATATGGAAAGAGTGATTAGGTCAGGTGCAAAAAGGTGATATTTACAGTTTTCGGAACATCTCTTGACTTGTCCATAGGGG
>NW_027267083.1:0-29931 GCF_963676685.1 Mytilus edulis
ATGCACTACAACTATAGACAAGATGTTAAAAGATTAGGTGAATTCAAATTTAATTTGTTGCTATTGTCCCATACATAAAAAAGAAAATAAATACTGAACTTACGAAAAGTCTCTAATCAAAGGCAAAGTTAAAAGCTTTAACACAACTTACAAAAAATACATAACAACTTGCATATTCCTGACTTTGTTGGCATTTCGTTGTGTACAATATTGGCGCATAACACCTGATTTAACTCTTTACCATTCGGCAAAAATTGCACTATTTTGCCGCAGAGGAATGATCAAATTTCAATCATTCATAACTTTCTTGTTACTGTTAGTAGACTTATCAACTAAGACTTTTTATAGAAAACAGTTTTTCAGTATTATTAATGAAAGGTTTGTGATTTTTTTTTGTCATGTTTGATCACGTGATAATCAGTCCAATGTCACGTGACAACAACAAAAAAAATCGGAAAATTATAAAATTTCGATTCAAATGTACTTTTTTTGTAGTTTATTTATGGAAATAGTATCAACAGAGCATTCAAATACAATGTTAGGAATAACATCTCCACGAAAAAGAACCCTCAATGGTCTATTTATGTGAGAAACAGCAATTTTTATAGCCAAACATGCTATGTGGTGATTTGGGTCAAAATTGCTATTTTCGAGCTTTTGGGGTAAAAAAACGTAGCTCAACTGTGCAACTGAAGTGCATCCACACTTTTATCCCCACAATCATTTAAAGGGCAGAAAACCAAATATCTGGCAGCCTCAGCATCCCTTAGTTACCGATTTGTAATAGATTATCTTAATATGTATGTCTCTATTATTCTATAAACGACTGTAGCTAAAAAAACAGACAATTTACTTTGTCACAAGGAAAAAAAAAAGCATTTTTAATTTGAAATTAGAATTAAATTAAAGTCAAGTCAAGATATTTAATATTTGTGTTGGGTTTTTTTTAACCGTACATTCACCATTGCGGGATGCGAACTCAGATCGCTCGATTACTAGCCTTAGATGCATCCCCTCAGCTACGGAGGCAGACAGTTAAATTCGATTAAATTCATACTTATTTTCAATGTTATTTATAATATTTATTTATAAGTTGACCATTAACATACAAATATTAGATTATAATAAGATACTAAGAAAGACGTATTTTTTTACATTTTCAAAACAACACACAATGTGGAATGGTGTGTGAAACCGGAGAGAATAGGGAAGAGGGTGGAAAAAGGGGGGGGGGGTACTTATGATTTAATGTCAAAAACCAAGTAACACAAGTAGTAAGAAATGCATTTTTATTTATACTATTTGGCCTTCTGGCACAACAATATGCACGTTTTAAGTGGTATTGGCAGAAATTCTAAGAAATAGTTGCTGAAAGTTACTGACATATTGACAATGTTAACTGTTTGTATCCGTTTTTCGTAGAAAACTAATCATAAGAAACTTATTGAACCTTCATTTTATAAAGCTCAAAACATAACTGAAAAGAAAACAATCCATTAAGAACCGATTTTTGCAGTTTATAGAAACCAAACACAATGTTTCGATAATTCAAGATTTACACAATCCTAAAGTTTTTTTCTACAAAATTTTAGCAGATTTTTAAAAAAAACGACGATAGTTTAATTGCTTTATTTTACCATAAAAGATCAACCACCCAAAATACACAACTGGCGTTTTAATGTGTAGCTGATAACTCACAGGTTTCATTTAAGCCCTTGGTGAAATCTGTTGATAGTCAAATGACAGAGAACTTAAGGTTTTAATCTAAATTTTACGCAAAAAAGTGCTTATGACCCGAATTCGGGTCATAGGAACGGTAAAGAGTTAATCGCTATCTAAGTATTTGGATTTTTTTCCAATACCAACCTTATCATTATCCGTAATTCTATCCGCGCGAAGTAACAAGGCAATACCCACCACCCTTTTCATATTTAAGGATTACGTACCCTTGTGTTGATTCAATGCTAAACATATGGAAATTTATAAAAAAAAAAATTACAGTCTTTATCCTTGTATTCTCATATTTTCATATTTTGCAATTTGATGACTGATAGATATATGAGTGTTGCATGCAGTGCTAGCATTGATTTCCTAAAAAAAAAAAGTGTATTAATGTAGTTATTGGTTAAAACAAATAAAAATATGGATTAAATCAAGTACACTCGAATTTAGTGACTCATCACGAGGTATTTTGGAATTTACAGGTTGGTTAGAACATTTGTAGAAAATGAACACTAGCACATCATAGAAAAGTAAGTGAGTATCTACGTTTCAAATTTTTTAACGAAAATCTCTGTATTAAAAGCTGTGGATTTTCTATAAAAATCTTTGTTTATTTGCCACAAAGTACTCTTTTTCTAGTAAATGCAATGAAACAGTAAATAATTATGCTTTCCATCATGTTTCCCCCTTTGAATATGTTCTAACTGGCCTATCTCTATTCATTATATATGTAGTTTTGATACAATTGAAGTTTAAAAAATTCTTACAAAAATGGCTACAGAAGGGGGTCATAAACATTAACTGACATACCTGCAAGACCAAAACACTATTAATTCTATTTGAGACAGTCCAAATAAAATATCCATATTTATGAGGGGGAAAAAGATTGAAGATTCATAAACATAAGCGATAAACTAAAACAATCTTTACTTTGGAGTCTTTGGGGTTTCAAATTGTTTGTGAATGCCAGTGACAAATATTTCATGCACATTCAGAATTAGACTTGGCATGGTCATTCTTACTCCTTATCTATTGTACAACGCCAGGTACCTGTACATATTATTTTTGTTATCACTTACATTGTCATAAATCTCTACTGGTGTTATGGGTTACAAATTTTGGTTGCACCGAGGCCTAAATGCTGTAGTCCGGGTGTCGGGCTAGTGGATTTTCAACCCTTGCATTTAGTACATATACCAAGTGGACACTTAACTGTTTCATTGCGTTTACTAGAAAAAGAGTATTTGTGACAAATAAACCAATATTTTTTAAAAGAAAATCCACAGCCTTTAATACACAGATTTTCGTTATAAAATTTTAAAACATAGATTACTCGCTTACTTTTCAAAGATGTGCTAGTGTTCATTTTCTACAAAATATTCTAACCTACCTGTAAATTCCAAAAAACCCTCGTGCTGTCGTTCAATAAGCTATTTTGATGTCGATATCATCTAAACGGGAGGTCGGATAAACCCGGCTAGTCATCTTCAAGTAGAAACATGGGTTTCTTACTCCCTTGTCACTGTGTCATCATATGATTGTGTTGTGTCACCTTTAGCTGCTTCGGCATATGAGGCAGCCATGTTTTTGTTTTTTGTTTGTTTTCTTTTCTGGCTGTAATGTTCTTGGCTTTTCTCTTTGTTGAATGCAACAATATCATCACTCGATATGAAGTACGGCATATCAGAGTGTCCGCAGAAACTGTCAGGGTTGATGGTAATTCCTGACGTCTTCTGTATACCAACTATTTTCTTATGCACTGGATACGTGTCAACGTGCTTGGCTAATTTCCTCTTGTGTCTCACACATGTAGTCACACAGGGTGCACCGTGCACCAATATGGGCACTGTGTGGCTAGCAAATGTTCCTTAATATGTGATTGACCACATATATGTAGGAGTTGATTAGTGCTTTGCTAGTCTGGCACCTAACACACTCATAGGCATTCCCCCTCTTTGAAACCGCTGCTTTAGCATTCAGGATATTTGAAGCCATCTGAAAAACATAAGAAGTTTTCATTAAGTAAAATTTCCTTTTTCTGATACACTAAACACTATTAATATTATACCTTATACTGCTACAACTACTACACACAAACCGGGAACCGATTAAAACTTTTGAAACTAGGACTGACCTCTGAATTTTGGTCTGATCTCTGAATGACAAAAGTTCATTCACCCTTATCATTTGAGTACTCTTAAAGCTCAGGCAAAGGGAATTAACATCGAAGTCCTTTGCAAAATTCACTATAATCGGAAACCGAATTCTAAAAATATTCACAGTAAGAATATCTCTTCTAACTAATTAACACTCATATAAAACATAATTATCATTAACACATGTTTTGTTTGGGCAAGTGGGAATTAACATCCAGGTCCCTTACAGCAACCTTATTATTACTTTTTTTTTTAAAGTTTGTACTGCATGGTGTACTGATGTTAATTGGAATAATATCATCAAATCTTTTAAGTAGAAAATGTGTTCAAAAACAACATATGACATAAGAATGACAGTTATTTGTACTATGGTTGTAGTCTTCCTCTGATTGTATGAAGTTTTGAGCCTGTGTGGGAAAACTCCGTAGTCCAGATTGGTGGATGGTCAGGTTTCGAACTGTAACTGCTGAACGAAAGGCATCGTTTCATGTTTGTTATTTATTCTTTGGTCATTAACACCAACAGTTAAAATGATGTTATCACCAATAATTCTGTAACGAATTTTGTTTTTTTTTGTTAGTTTCACTACATGTACCTCATCATCAAAATTGCCTGCAAACAGCTCTACAATGTCAAGATTAAAATAAAAATTGTTCATATACCTTATTTCTGCATGTGACAGCAAGAGGTGAATAAAAAATCGGATAGTTAAAAAGGGTTATATGAATAATTTATATATATACAATAACAAGAGGCTCTAACGAGCCTGAATCGCTCACCTTTATTTAAGAGAAGATTTTTAATTGTTAGCAAAATTAATGAATAAGTTGTTTGAAAGGACAATAACTCCTCAAGAGGTCATTTGACAACTTTTATGTAAATCTTACTTTGCTGCATACTGTTGCTGTTTATAGTTTATATCTTCTTATAACAATATTCAAGAGGATAACAAGAAATTGCAAAATTTGCTTAAAATAAATTTTAGTGGCAGCAACCTAACAACGGGGATATGCAGTTAGTGTGAAAATATTAGGACAAAGATTTTACCAGATGAATAATTTTACCCCCCTGTCAGATATGCTCTAAAGCTTTAGATTTATGAGATAAAACAACCAGCATTTGAACACTATGTTCTATTTTTTTGACATGGGGGCCACATTTCTGGATGAATGAAAACTTTTGATAAAAAGTATAAACAAGATATCCTAAGGCAGATTGATTTAAAGTTTGTATGACTTATTTAACGTTTATTATTAACAGAGAAAATAAAAGTACTTATCTGGTTGAAAAAACACAGAATGGTTGCAGAGGACGATGCCAAGGTTTAAAGGCTGTGATTTCCTGTACCACCCTGTGAATATGTGGTGGAGAATATAACAGGGACATGATCTGTTAAATATTTCTACCTGGCCTTGGCTTTGGGATTATAAGGACGCCCATGAATTTGTCGGGTTTAAAACACATCAGTAACATCTGTTAAGTTGGGCGTTTTAGAATTCTTGATGATCCTAATAGGTAGATAAACTCATCATAGATACCAGGACTAAATTTATTATATACGCCAGAAGCGTGTTTCGTCTACAAAAGACTCATCAGTGACGCTCGAATCCACAAAAGTTAAAAAGACCAAATAAAGTAAGAAGTTGAAGAGCATTGAGAACCAAAATTCCTAAAAGTTTTGCCATATACAGCTAAGTTAATATATGCCTGAGGTAGAAAAGTCCTTAGTATATAAACTTAAAATTAAATCCACCATTTCATTTCAAAGTAACATAGTGTCCACACTAGGGACTATCTTAAATCATAGAAAGATAACTGTTTACTCTGATCAATTGAGCCTACTCACTTTAGTTTTCTATTTTATAGTTTCATTCTGATGAAAAAATTATAGGGGAAAGGTTATGCAGGGACCAACTTGAGACTAGTGATTAAAGTGGACAATACCACCAACTAAATATTTTATGCTACATTAGCGTATTTATGTAACTTGAATTGTTTAAAGAGACGCACCACAGCAAAAGAAACTCTTTTTTTCATGTACGAAAACAAAAAAAAGCACAATAGAGAATTAACAGCCGATGGGAAAATAACCTAGAATCGAGATTGATCTTCGTAGTAAATTTTATGTAAACATTAATAGACTGCATCATAACTATTGCGTCTAGTAAGTTATAAAAAAATATATGCAATATTTGATAAATTGTTCAGCCAAGAATTGTTCCGAAAATGGCTACACAAAATTTCGAGCCTGAGGTTCATTTACAGAGACTGCCTAAATTTGATAAGCAAACACGAAGTTTGTGACAACAAACGCAGAGAAAGAATTTGTTGTTTTTATCGTGTTATTAAGATGATAACACAATGTTGACTGCTGTACCCCTAATTTTTTTTTTACATTTTTACTCTTTGAGTATGTTTGTTTTGTTCATGCATCGTTGACAATGTAATGGAATTAGATGCGACTGTCATACAAGTGAGATGTTTAAATTGCTATAAAACCAGGTTCAATTCACCATATTCTACATTAGAAAATGCCCGTACCAAGTCAGGAATATGACAGTTGTTATCGATTTATTTGATGTGTTTGGACTTTCCTTTGTGATGTTGCAATGAGATACAGAAATGATATGCTTGCTCAGCCTCCCAGACCAGGGGCCGGTTGTTCAACTTGTCGTGAACTTAACGGTAGCGTTAACCTTAACGTTGTTAAAATATTTAACGTGGCGTTACTTAACGGAAGGTTAAAAAGCTGTTGTTCACGTTGATTTAACGGTAGTGTTAGGTAACGTGACCGTTAACAATACCTGTCGTTCAATTTTAACTATGGTTTATAGGCTATTTTAGTTATTCATAATTCAGATTTTCTGAACTTCCTCCATCAACAAATATGGCCGACTTACCTTCTGCTAATGCATGTACCGAGTCAAGTGTAAAGAAAACAAGGGGAAAGAAATCCGAATTTCTCAGAAGCAGAAATAAATTTACTCAAAGATGAAGTTGAAAAGAATTTTGCTGTTATTAATGACAAATTTGGTAGTGCTGAGACCAATGAAAGAAAGACGGCAGTCTGGGGAAGAATTTCCATGATGGTTACTTCTCTTGGTGTTACCCATAGGTCAGCCAAGGAGTGTAAAGATAATTGGGGCAACACCAAGAAAGAGGCAAAGAAGATATTTTCCTTAAAAAAAGAGACCATGGAAAAAACAGGTGGTGGACCACAGGCTAACCAGGAGTGTGGCAGTTAATAGGACCATAGACCTGTGTAAGGACTTCCTTCAATGGCATAGGTGTAGAAAGCTGCATTATTGGTATGTTATAGTTTGTCTTATCAATTTAAAGTTCTTTCTCTGGAAATTTCTATACAGTTGTGCTATTAATATGCCCTAGTTGAAGGAATAATATCGATGTAGAGGCAAAACATTGTGTACGCTGATATCAATATGGACCCAAATTATCGTTTATAAACTGTTGAAATAAAGTTGTTCCTTGTTCATGTGCTAAATTATCAACCAATTACTTTCGAGATTCACTTGCTGTCGTGTATAGAGTTGCGAGTTAAGAAAATCGAGTTGCAAGTTAAGAAGTCGAGTTGCGAGTTAAAAAAGTCGAGTTGAGAGTTACGAAAGTCGAGTTGCTAGTTACTAAAGTCGAGTTGCGAGTTAAAAAAATAGAGTTACAAAAGTCGAGTTTATCTATTCCTTCCTTCATATGTGAATTTACCTTTTTCTGTACTCCAACACCATGTCTTCCAGAGCCAGGTATTTCCTCCTCCCTTGACATGGACAATTTTCTCACAGCACTTCGTGTATCCGTCTCGTTGCTACCGTTGGTTTCAATATGGGTTGACTCAGTACTGGTGTCTTAAATAATCTTAGCTCTCTTGCCATAGATGTAAGAGTAGCTGAAATCTTCTGCAAACGTTTTAAATTTTCACTTGCATAGCATCTTTTCTATGTTATTTCCAGTAAGTTTCATATTTGTTATCTTTCTTTTTTCAACTGCTGCTTAATAAGTAAAGGCAAGCTTTTAAACAGAAATGTCTCCCATGTCCCCCTGAACTTCCAGTGGTGACCAGTATTGTCAGCTGTTGTTGCATGATCCGCTTCAGAGTTCAAAGGAAAAAGTTTCACATCCAAAATAATATATGGACTTTCTCTGTAGGCTAATGGTAGAGCATTCATGTTCTAAAGACTGTCATTAACTGCTTACATGGCACATGATGTTCCAACCAATCAAGACTCTGACATGATGGCATTACGTTGTCATTTTCAAAACATACTTCGTAATACCAGCTGAAATTTATTTCGCTGAAATGTTTCACTAGAAATGTAGATGTTGATGTCTGCCAATGTCGTTCAGTGATGAATTTTCACAGTCAACCCATCTCCTCGCACAGTGTTGTTCAACAGTCTTTGGTCTATTATGCAGAAATAATGGAACTAAAATATCATAATGTTTGTGTTGGTCTGAAGCAGAAACATTCATTTTCATGTTTCGGAAAAACGAAGGCTTTAAATCAAATTTAAACACATGTATATTAAAAATAGTATCCACATTAAATCAATGAATCTGCATATATGACATAATTTATGAACATAACAAAACAAAGACCATTTATGGAACAAAATATGCAGTTAAACTCATTAATGGTGCACTTATATTTTGAAAGCATTTCAAGAAAAATAATACTGATTTAACTGGTTTGGATATTAGCACTGATTGACTTAGCTTTATTTTAAAAGTACAGCTCCTTGTAAAGCCCAGATAGAGTGTGATTAATGACCCCTTTAAAAATACATGAAAATGGTCCTCATAAGTGGGAGTAAGGTAAAAAAAATCCAAATTTCAAATGATTGCCATGGTAACTGACCGACGAAGACTTGATTGGTCTTTATAAAGTAAACAACACACCGGCTGCAACTATAGCAGAGTCGATCAAAGATGTGTTAGTAGGACTGAACGTTAACATAGGAAAAGAGGCCAAACATATGATGGTGCCAGCGCAATGGCAGGACGAAAACCTGGGGTACAACAGAGAATAAAAGAAATTGAACCAAAAGCTCTTAACAACCATTGTCACGGTCTGTTTAATCTTGCAGATAACATCAAGAAGAATGCATCGCTTTCCAATGCAGTGAATGCTGCTTATGAGATAACAAAACTTGTAAGAAATCGCCAAATCATTAAGATCCACACAGCTTTAAATGTAGATTGTGATGATATATTTAACACACGATCTGTATCTGATTCAGATTAAAGAACATCAGAAATTAAATAGACACCAACATAACGGTTTATATTCATGTATATTTTGAGAAGAACCGGGGTTAGTAGTTAAAGGTCATACACGTTGCTTTCCTTATCGTGAAGAAAAACTAATGTGTCGCTCCAGTATTTCTATAGAACAAAATGTGTTGAGCGTATTGAAGCGACAAAAACAGTATGTGGATTTTTTGGAAGGACTATCATCAAACATCTCCCGTTTATAGATTTCCACGAAAGATGCACAGTTGACTACATGCATGGCTTTTTTACTTGGAATTACAAAAAAAAGTTACTCAATTTATGGACTTCTACGTGAAGTTATCAGAAACCTTACTTCTTTAGACATAATCTCAAAGACATTGACACAATACAGGTGCCTTTATACTACATGCTATATAATTTGTAATTATTTGAAATATTTAAAGGAGTTCTGGAAGAATAAAGTTCTATTAAATTTGGAAACGTTAAAGCTGTTGGAAAAAAAACATCCTGATGTCAGATTAGTTGTCAGTTAGTTTTAGATTTATGAGTTTGACTGTCCCTTTGGTATATTTCGTCCCTTTTATAAGAATAACGAAAGTGATAACAGAAAAGAAAAAGTCAGACAGAAATAAATACAACTTTACCTCGGGGTTTACGTAGATAGCTTCCAGACATTCCATTTAGAGAAGATGATACATCTCTAGATATGCATTCAATTAGCTTTAAAGAGAGCATGAATAACAGACAAAGTCTTGGAAAATGTAAACAAAAAAATAACATTACATTCCCACACAGGCGAAAACAAATAGTGAAAGACAAAATCAGTGTCAGGGATTTGGTTGAGCTTTACCCATGGCGTTCACCAGACATAAGGTTTAGTATTAGTTGCAAGTTAAGAAGTCGAGTTGCGAGTTAAAAAAGTCGAGTTGAGAGTTACGAAAGTCGAGTTGCTAGTTACTAAAGTCGAGTTGCGAGTTAAAAAAATAGAGTTACAAAAGTCGAGTTTATCTATTCCTTCCTTCATATGTGAATTTACCTTTTTCTGTACTCCAACACCATGTCTTCCAGAGCCAGGTATTTCCTCCTCCCTTGACAAGGACAATTTTCTCACAGCACTTCGTGTATCCGTCTCGTTGCTACCGTTGGTTTCAATATGGGTTGACTCAGTACTGGTGTCTTAAATAAATCTTAGCTCTCTTGCCATAGATGTAAGAGTAGCTGAAATCTTCTGCAAACGTTTTAAATTTTCACTTGCATAGCATCTTTTCTATGTTATTTCCAGTAAGTTTCATATTTGTTATCTTTCTTTTTTCAACTGCTGCTTAATAAGTAAAGGCAAGCTTTTAACAGAAATGTCTCCCATGTCCCCTGAACTTCCAGTGGTGACCAGTATTGTCAGCTGTTGTTGCATGATCCGCTTCAGAGTTCAAAGGAAAAAGTTTCACATCCAAAATAATATATGGACTTTCTCTGTAGGCTAATGGTAGAGCATTCATGTTCTAAAGACTGTCATTAACTGCTTACATGGCACATGATGTTCCAACCAATCAAGACTCTGACGTGATGGCATTACGTTGTCATTTTCAAAACATACTTCGTAATACCAGCTGGAATTTATTTCGCTGAAACGTTTCACTAGAAATGTAGATGTTGATGTCTGGCCAATGTCGTTCAGTGATGGATTTTCACAGTCAACCCATCTCCTCGCACAGTGTTGTTCAACAGTCTTTGGTCTATTATGCAGAAATAATGGAACTAAAATATCATAATGTTTGTGTTGGTTTGTCTGAAGCAGAAACAATCATTCTCATGTTTCGGAAAACAAAGGCTTTAAATCAAATTTAAACACATGTATATTAAAAATAGTATGCACATTAAATCAATGAATCTGCATATATGACATAATTTATGAACATAACAAAACAAAGACCATTTCTAGAACAACATATGCAGTTAAACTCATTAATGGTGCACTTATATTTTGAAAGCATTTCAAGAAAAATAATACTGATTTAACTAGTTTGGATATAAGCATTGATTGACTTAGCTTTATTTTAAAAGTACAGCCCAGATAGAGTGTGATTAATGACCCCTTTAAAAATACATGAAAATGGTCCTCATAAGTGGGAGTAAGGTAAAAAAAAATCCAAATTTCAAATGATTGCCATGGTAACTGACCGACGAAGACTTGATTGGTCTTTATAAAGTAGACAACACACCGGCTGCAACTATAGCAGAGTCGATCAAAGATGTGTTAGTAGGACTGAACGTTAACATAGGAAAAGAGGCCAAACATATGATGGTGCCAGCGCAATGGCAGGACGAAAACCTAGGGTACAACAGAGAATAAAAGAAATTGAACCAAAAGCTCTTAACAACCATTGTCACGGTCTGTTTAATCTTGCAGATAACATCAAGAAGAATGAATCGCTTTCCAATGCAGTGAATGCTGCTTATGAGATAACAAAACTTGTAAAGAAATCGCCAAATCATTAAGATCCACACAGCTTTAAATGTAGATTGTGATGATATATTTAACACACGATCTGTATCTGATTCAGACCAAAGAACATCAGAAATTAAATTGACCCAACATAACGGTTTATATTCATGTATATTTTGAGAAGAACCGGGGTTAGTAGTTAAAGGTCATACACGTTGCTTTCCTTATCGTGAAGAAAAACTAATGTGTCGCTCCAGTATTTCTATAGAACAAAATGTGTTGAGTGTATTGAAGCGAAAAAAACAGTATGTGGATTTTTTGGAAGGACTATCATCAAACATCTCCCGTTTATAGATTTCCACGAAAGATGCACAGTTGACTACATGCAAGGCTTTTTTACTTGGAATTACAAAAAAAAGTTACTCAATTTATGGACTTCTACGTGAAGTTATCAGAAACCTTACTTCTTTAGACATAATCTTAAAGACATTGACAAAATACAGGTGCCTTTATACTACATGCTATATAATTTGTAATTATTTGAAATATTTAAGTTCTATTAAATTTGGAAACGTTAAAGCTGTTGGACAAAAAACATCCTGATGTCAAATTAGTTGTCAGTTGGTTTTAGATTTATGAGTTTGACTGTCCCTTTGGTATATTTCGTCCCTTTTATAAGAATAACGAAAGTGATAACAGAAAAGAAGTCAGACAGAAATAAATACAACTTTACCTCGGGGGTTACGTAGATAGCTTCCAGACATTCCATTTAGAGAACATGATACATCTCTAGATATGCATTCAATTAGCTTTAAAGAGAGCATGAATAACAGACAAAGTCTTGGAAAATGTAAACAAAAAAATAACATTACATTCCCACACAGGCGAAAACAAATAGGGAAAGACAAAATCAGTGTCAGGGATTTGGTTGAGCTTTACCCATGGCGTTCCGTTAGTACATATTCCAAGGGGAAACTTGATGCAAAGCATTATTTTTTACTGTTCCATTGCATTTAATAGAAAAAAAGGACTTAGTGGCAAATAAATCAAGATTTTTATAGAAAATCCACAGCCTTTATCCTTGTGCTCTCATATTTATTATTGCATGCATTGATTTCCTTAAAACAAGTCTATAAATGTAGTTGTTTGTTAAAACAAATAAAAATATGGCCAAAATCAAGTACACCTTTTAGGGTGCGCTCGACTTTATTGACTCAGCACGAGGTGTTTTGGAATTTACAGGATGCTTAGAACTTTTTGTAAAAAATAAACACTAGCACATCATAGAACATCAGGTGAGTAATTCATGTTTCAAATTTTTTAACAAAAATCTCTGAATTAAAGGCTGTGGATTTTCTATAAAAATCTTGATTTATTTGCCACAAAGTCCTCTCTATCAAATGCAATGAAACAGTAAAAAATTATGCTTTGCATCAAGTTTCCCCTTGGAATATGTACTAAATGTCCTATCTCTATTATTCATTATATCTGTAGTTATGAAACAATTGAGGTTTGAAAAATTCGTACAAAAATGGCTACAGAAGGGTACATAAACCTTAACAACCTGTAAATCCCAAAATACCTCGTGCTGAGTCATTAAAGTCGGGCGCACCCTAAAAGGTGTACTTGATTTTGTCCATATTTTTATTTGTTCTAACCTATAACTACATTAATAAACTTGTTTTAAGGAAATCAATGCTAGCACTGCATGCAATCATTCTATATCTATCGGTCATCAAATTGCCAAAATGATAGAACAAGGATAAAGGCATTTGATTTTCTATCAAATTTCCATATTTTTAGCATTGAAGCAACACAAGGGTACATTATTCTTAAATATACTTTTCACTTTTTTGGTCCTTTGGAAAATGTTGTTTGTGCTGTTTTTAGACACTAAACCGTTTGCATAGGTTAAAAACAAAATCTCGTACTGCAATACACACAGGTATCCCCAGTATAGTAACCTCAAGCTAGTCCGGGGTCATGTCAGGTCAAGGGCCGGACTCACCTGTCCAATAATGTTTATTACATGATGGTCATCGTTATCGCTGATTTATTGTCTTTAATTGATTTTTCCGAGGACAATCGCCTCAACTTACATATAAAGAAATAAATGAAGTAGTAGAAAAAACTAAAAAAGTTACAACCCAGCAATTAAATCAGATTATTTCTGTATTGCTGTTTATATAAATAAAGGCAACAGTAGTATACCGCTGTTATATATATATAAGTCCGGGGTTATTTCAGGTCAAGGGCCGGACCCACCTTGGTTTTTTCTCTCTCTTATAAACGGCTTTTGTAATTCCATCCGCAACCCCCCCCCCCCCCCCCCCCCCCCCCCCCTCCCGTAGAAATAAAATTAGCAAAAGGGTAAATGAATAAACATAAAAAACATATTTGTCAATGTCTGCAATTTTGTTTCATTGTCCTAGATGTGTATTTGCACCTACTCCGGGGTCAATTAAGGTCACCACTCTATCTCGTCATATTTGACCAACATTGAATCATTGCAGTCACAATTTAGTTTTGAGATTATTTTTTCTTTGTCTGGAAGCAGAAAAAGATTTTGAAAATATTTTGTTTGTATTTTTCTTGAAGTTTAATATATGAAGCAACTTTGTAACTAAGATATATTCAAAAATGTCATCAAATAACTGTTATGACAAAACTATTCTTAGGTGGCTTGATACTTAAATGGCTTCAAATTGTCCTATCAAATTTGTACATTTATATCCTGGTACCTTTGATAACTAATTATGCCCTGTGTCCGTTAACTAAAAATTGCAACAAGTCTTTTTTGTTCAAAATCGATTTGACATGTATTCATATTAGTCATTTTTCCCCAAAAAACTTTCGAAACTTACTTGTACGATTGTAGTAATATTCACTCAAAGACGTTCTTTGCCATTTCGGATTTTTAATGGCACATTTCACACATTATACTGTATCGTGTGTATACTTGCATTTTAGAAATCAAGAAAGAAAAACAATTATCGCAATTTGGTGCATTTTTCCTTAAATCTTGGCGTTGCTTACGAAATTGACAATGTCGTCATTGTTAAATTATCGATAAACAGGTCATCATTCATTGGTCATCTCAACTCGATGACTTTTCTCGCTTTCGAACCCAGCTCAAGCTCGAAAACCAATCTCATTGTGATGATCAACTATAATCTATAAATATTTGGAAAAACAATCAAAATAAATACATTGTAGATGGTTGTCTCATTGGTATTCATACACTATCTTATTAATGTTGAATGTTTTTCACTTTTGAATCCTAGATCAAACATCCTCATTATGTTGTCCTTAATACTTTACAACACCCTTTTCTAATGAAATATAGATGTGTAGTTAGTGTTTATTGATAACAGTAACAAAAAAAGCAAAACAAGTTTATCTTTATTTCCTTTTCATTATGTATTTATAACGTGGACCTACTAGTAAACAATCAGATAAACAATTAAGAAAAATAAGTGTTTTTGTCAGTTGTTGCTAGAATAAAATACACAAATTTATATAAAGTCCCTATAAAACACTGTGCAAAGCATGGCGGATACTAAAGAAGAATACTTCATTCCCTTTGTCTGTCAGGTGGACTCCGTCTCTAAACTGGCATTGATGAAAGTTCTTGTGATCCCACACTTTATTTTTCGCACTTTCCTGTGACTTAATAGCTTGTTCACCTTCTTTCTTTTATTTTTGTACTGGCTGGTTGTGATGCCTCTCGGTTCCATGCGACCAATTACGGAACCAATAATAACCCGTTTTGTACTAATCTGTAACATTTCGCGGGCTAACTTCATTTGATTGTCTACAATTTCCTGTGCTTTTTTTTTAATCGAAATAGCATTTCCACCAACCTGCAGAAACACGATGGAAGGTAAGATCCTGTGTACTATGCAAATGTCATGTTTACTAATAAGGGCTGTGGACCTGCCACAAATGCCATATACATGTGTTTCACAGTTAGAAAGGAAGTCGGAAGATGTTTCTTTTGTCCCTAAATCCGAATCTCTTACAAGACTGTGGCCCAAAAAGCTTTAGTCACCCTTGAATGTTCTTGAAAAGTTGATATGCAACTCCGTTTATTTTTTTTTATTATTATTATTTTCTTTCTATGAGCACTCAGACTGTAGGGTTTGGAAGACAATTTGACATTTTTAAACGATAATCACAATTTGACTTATATTTATAAGTGGAGATAACTGAGTTTCTTCATTCTCTTCGCTGTAACTTTCATCAAAAAGTAAAATCACAAAAATACTGAACTCAGAGGAAAATCAATTTGAAAAGTCCATAATCACATGGCAAAATCAAAAAACAAAACGCATCAAAAACGAATGGACAAGAACTGTCATATTCCTGACTTGGTACAGGCATTTTCAAATGTAGAAAATGGTCAAGCGTTTCTGATTGTCATCTTCTTCTCTGCAATAGCATTAGATAATCCTGGGAAACTCGGCTTCTTTTTATTATTGATTTAGCTTCCTATTATTCAGGAAGTGAATGTGTACATAATACAAATACATAACCAGGAAGCCACGTATTAATCTGAACGGTCCCTCTGCTGTTGTATTTAATGTAAAAGGACACCTTTCTTTCATGTAGAAAGATACACTTCGTATTCATGCACAATGATGATGTAATGTATATCTTTAATATCTCTTGATATTTTTTAAATGATCTTAAATATTGTAAATGGTTATTCGTTTAGTAGTAAATTTATCAAGTCGAAATATTGGACTGAAATCCTTAAAGTAATTCTAGGATATTAGATGCATAACTGTAATAAGTTTGCAACCTCTCTGTGTAAAATTTTAAAACTGTAGGGAATGTATTGCATACAGTTTATACTGTCTTGATGTCTTGTATAATTTTTGTGAAGTTTTACTATGTTGATAAACAATTCTAATGCAATTTGGATGTAACATTTTTTTCCATAGGCTAAAAGTTGCCGTCAAATCCACAGTTGACCAGGCGTAACTAAGGAGGAACTCGCCATTTTGAATTGATTGAATCAACAAATATTTGATTACTACTAAATAATCGAATATAAAACAACACCTATCTCGAATTCGCCGTTTTAATGTAATAAGCGAGTTCGGAGTTTCGATTACTTCCGGTACATAGGAGATTTGCCGCTTTGCATTGTGGGATCGGACGGAAGATAAACAAAGCATTTTGGCGGTTACATTTTGAGGAGAGAGAGTTGGTTTTTATCGAGATGTCTGAAAATGACACCACGATTGATACTTTTAAACGGTGGACGGTACCAGTGCTGCAACAGTATCTGCGGATACGTGGTTTGAGAACATCTGGGAAGAAAGAAGAACTTGTAGCACTGGTTTATTCCGCTGATTTGATGAAGATTAAGCCAGTGCTAACACCCGCCGAAGAGAGAAAACTGAAAGCTGATCAGTACTGTGACAAATTGAAGGCACCAAAAGGTTACCTTTATAAAAATACATTTACTTTGCAAAATACCCATAGCTCTAATAAAAAAAATATAAGATATACAGACAGCCTATACCTGTATACTATAAGTCTATATAAAATGCAAGGAAGCATATATATTACAATGGGTATATTCTGTTCTTAATGCTTACTGACTACTGCTGTATTATTTGGGGTGAATGTAAAAATGAAGGGATAACAAGAATTTTAAGTCATAAAAAGGGCAGCAAGATTAATTCTAGATGCAGATCCTTTATCCCCCTCAGCCCCCTTATTTAAAAAAAACTTGGGTGGATGCTCGGGGGGCCACTTGCTATATAATTAGTTGTAGGGATGAGCCGCTGGAATAGGTCACTTGTTCATGCTCTATGATATATGAAAAGGGTGAGGAATTCAGCTTAAATATATCAATAGGTTGATATTGTCCATTGCTTGATTATATCATTTATATAAGTATCTGAAACTAATCAGATGTCCCTATTTATTCTTGATGCAGTTAAACCACAGTCGTAAATGCAGCAGTTATTTGTCAAACCAATTAAACTCTATTTATTCTGATGTGGTATTTCCACTGATGCCAGTGATAGATGCAATAAATCCAACTATTTTGACATTTGCACCTAATTAACATTCAAGGGTTTGTATACATAAAACATGATAACAATTATTTAAAGAAATTCCATTGTGACAGCGTCCTTTAAGAGGGAACGGCAATGAAACTTTTTACCAGTTTTTAATTAATATTTAAACATGTTAAAATCAGTGAAAGTGTTACACTGTGGGGTGATATTACATTTATCTGACCACAGATGTACATTTTTGTAATACCATCTATGATCTGACCAAACGTCTTTTATATGTACATGTACAGGCGCGGATCCAGCCATTTAAAAAAAAGGGGGGGGGATTCCCAACCCAGAGTAAAGGGGGGGTTCCAACTATATGCTCCAATTCAAATGCATTGATTGGCCAAAAAAAAAGGGGGGGTTCCAACCCCCGGAACCCCCCCCCCCCCCCCCCCCCTGGAACCGCCACTGATGTATTGTATTTTGGAATTGAAATATCTTCATAATGAAAGATGTAAAATTGGCAATAAGAAAAAAGTGTTTAAGATGTGACGAATTTATTGGAACAGAAGGTGATATTATTGCGACTATTTTCCTTCTTAACAAGATGATAAGCGGGGAAAATATTGAAATATATCTATAGTTCTGTTTTTTGTTAATTAATATATGCCAAGGTATATATTTTTGATTAACAAAATATATGAAAAGGGTGGGGTACTTGATGTCTCAGCTGCTCACCCCTACCAAAAAAAATTGAAGTAGCCCCCCCCCTTCCCCCCCGAGGGTGGATGACAGTTGACAATAGAATAAAACATCACAAATATTTCCTCTTATGTCAATATTTTCATGGACACTTTTTCATTCAACAGTGATTTTCCAACCCTCATTTTGGGGCCGAATTTCGGCCCCATTCCCAAAGAGAAATATGCTCTTTTTTCTTTTGTTTCCCAATTTTCAGCTCAAAAATTCCCAATCGTATATGGACATCGTCGCGAGATTTTGTTATTGTCGTATCTCCGTATCGTGTATTATTTTGTTGACAAATCTCTGAGCGTTCGGGGTATTTCGGGAGTTATCATTATCGTTCACTTAAGACGATGATTGGTTTGCAATCTTTTTTGGATTGCATTGCAATCTACGATATTCTGGTCACGTTTGCGCTTGAAACATCCGAATGAATAATTCAATGACAAAGCAAAAAAATGAGACATAATGTAAACAAAATGAACGTAGATCATGTCTCATAATTCCAAATATTACACAAAGAAGCTAAAGGCGGCGGACGGTAGTAAATGCCGGAAGCTGGAAGCTTTTGGATTCAAAAAGTCGTTTCTACGTCCTTCTGATGAAACAAGTGAAAAAAGGAAAAGACCGACTCTCAGATACAGAACTGGAACAACTAGTTGACATGTTTAAAAATAAACATGAAGGAAAACTTGGAATTTTAAATAAAACTAAAAAAATAAATGCTTCAGATTTCAAATGTGTCTTTTTAGAATTTCTATAGATTCTCATCATTATAAATAAAATCAGAAGGGATAGGTTGAATTTTACCTTTCAAGAGTAAAGTTACAAAGCTTGAGTGCATGCAAATGTGTCCTCAGACACATTCAACTTTTATTTTTAATCCTTTTCCTTAAAAAGATAGCTTATTTTGTAGGCAATTCATGCAGTTAATCCTTCTCAGAATGCAGAATTTTGCACCTAATTAAAATGCCCCCAAACCCCCCTAGCGAGGCGCACACGGCTTATGCCGTGTGCCCGCCGTCGTAAAGACCAATCATATTTTTTCCAAACCATAATTTTTTTCCCAATTGCATGGGCCCCAGGACCCTTCCCCTAAACACCAGGAAAATCACTGCATTCCTGAGGACATATTTTTATAGGAAATTGTGACCTGGACACATTTGAATAAGTAAATATTGTCCATGGACATTATTTATTACAAAACTATGCCTGCTGGACATTATTTCATGGGCCGGGGACATTATTTTAAAAATCCTACATAATCAATTATCCAATTATATGGCATTACCATAACTGAATCATTACTGCCAGAAGCTTGTAACCCTATCTATTTGAAAATAGTTTATCCTTTGGAAGTACATGTAGCAAAAATAGCTTTAGTGTTATGAATAAATTTAAATTAAATCATTTAAACGATCATGAAAATCTTCTTCATAGGTATTGTCCCAGATCCTTTGATAGACTTGACAAGTGGATGGGTTACAGAATCCAAGGGTGTTTCTATGTGGCCTCCAACTATGTACTATGACATAGCCACCTTCCTTCAGAAAAAAGAAGACAAATCGCTGAGTGACAGGTTGATGAAGGACTACAAGGAGGGAAAGGCCTACAGTTATTTTACATCTGGATGGCTGAAGAAGTTCATTACCATCATATCGACAGCAATAGTCCTTATTGTTTTTTGAAGGCAGAATGTACTGCATCTCAACGCATTAATGATGTGCCACATACAGCATGGGTTTTACTTGAGAAAGTTTCTGGGGAAATTCAGACAGCTTACTGTTCATGTTTTGCTGGGTATGTTAAAAAAATATGCAGTAACCCTCATAATAATTTGAAAAGAAAAAATATTAAAAGATATATATATATATATATAAAAATATTTAGGATGTTTGAATGGACTTATAAAATTAAAAACATTCAAATTGCAAGGCTTCAAAGTCATGAAAGTGATATAGAAACGTCTCTTTTAATCTTTTATTGATGTTTTTCATCTTAAAGTCATCATATTCACAAGTGTAACACAGAATTTTTGACACGCATATGCATACTAGAACATTTTTTAATTTGGACTGTTGCATAAAGTTTTTAACTTCTAGACAGATACGTACTGATATAACATTTTACATTGTCATCCATACAAAATAAGATTTGTTTATTAAATTATTTCACTATTTTATTTGCTCATGTTGGTATAAATAAACAACTTTCTACTCCTGTGATAAAATTTGTAGATTGGGAGAGACTTGCAACCATATGGCAGCCATTTTATTCAAAGTAGACTATGCTTGGCAATGGGGTGCAAATAATAAATCTTGCACTTCCAAGCCATGTGTCTGGAAGTCACCAAGTACAAAAAAGTCTGTTGTTCAACCAAAAAAACTTTCTGAATTAAAAATAATGAAACCACATTATTCTAAAGGAGGTACATGTATAAAAATGTATTCTGCATTTGAAATTGCATGAAATCAGTTTGTTACATGTATTTAAAAAAATTGCATGTGAATTTGTACTGTATTATGAAATTTTGTTTTATTTTTCCAGATTGTTGGTTATTAGTTCTTCATTTTCTGTGCAGTTCTTACTTTCTTGTCTTGTTATGAAATGTGCAAAAAATTCTGTTGATATTCTATTTGCCATTTTATAACTGTTTAAGAAAGGTATATTTCACCTAGTAAGAAATCTTTGGAAGTAATAGATATATGCAAGCAGCATACAAATTGAAATAGTTTACACAAAAACTTCATTTATATACTACTGTTTTCATTAAAAAATTGTAAGTATAAATTTAAAAACAATTTTATTTTCTGAAATACTGAACATGCTGGAGGCGACATTTAATTGGCTTGTGTATTCTTAAAACTCAGTTTACCCTGGAGTGAACAATGTATTTACATTTGTAGAAGATGTCCCAATGATAAAAATGATGATGAATGAAATATTTAATTTTTTAATCATTCTGTATTTTCACTGTGACGACATGTTTAAATATACATTGTACAAGGACATTGCTTGCCTATAAAATTTCTTTTTATGTCATTTTGTTAACTTTGGAGACTAAGGATATGTTAGCATAATTTTTACTCTTGTGTAAAATAAACTTTTCCATCATTCTTCAATGTCGAATACTCACACTTTTATTTTGTAGGGCAAGGCCAGCCAATTAACCCAATCAAACGACAACTTTTTCAGCCAACACAGGGAACACAACCATCTTTATGGAAGTTGAGTGATGCCTTACTACCGGCATGTCAGAATGCTGCAGTATTCCAGTACTTACACCACAACTACACAAATTATGAACCATCTGAAGATTTTAATGTTCTGTCAACAGAAATTGTCACAACTACTGAGGGGACCAGTTTACCCTTATCATTACCAGAGATTGCTGGAAACTGTCATGATCATAATGAGCTTCTTGAAAAACTGAAGTACACAGATGCTGACCGGGAGAAAATTTTACAGGAAACAAATGGGCAAAGTGAAAACGCAGAATGGTTCAATCAAAGGAAAGGACGAATTACATGTTCTAGGATGCACTCTGTTTTCACAAAATCAGAAACATTGAAGAAAAATAAAGCTGTGAACACAGAATCACTAGTCACTGAGATCCTTGGCTACAAAGAAAAAAAAGAGTAATATTCCTGCATTGAAGTATGGTAGATTCATGGAACCTGTAGCCAGAAGGAAGTATAAGTGTATACTGTTACAGAGGAAACACCAAGATTTAAAAGTTGTGGAAACAGGGCTCTACATTGACACCAAAAGGAGCTATTTAGGTTCAAGTCCAGATGGTATGGTAGACTGTTCTTGCTGTGGTTCTGGTGTGTTGGAGGTTAAATGTCCATTAAGTATTGCACACACCATACCAAGTCATGAAAATCTAACATACTTAGAAGGTAGTAACATCACATTACAAAGAAACCACAACTACTACACACAGATACAAGGGCAAATGGCAATTTCCAATAAACAATGGTGTGATTTTTTTTATATTTACCAAGCATGGACACCACTTGGAGAATTCTGTTCCAGAAAGATTATTGGGAAAAGATTGTTTCAAATTTGGAAAATTTCTTTCTTAAGTATGTTGTAGTGGAGCTGCTGACTCAGGATATAAAAAAAAGGTTGCACACACAGAAACATCAAGTGGTACGAAGAGTAATACAGACAGCATACCACTCTTGGCAATAAATACATGTAAACCAACAAAACCAACACAAGCTAAAGGGAAAAAGCTCAACAAGAGACGCAAAAAGGTTGAACCAAAACCAAATTATCTGTGCGGCTCATGTCAGCAGACATGTTTGGAAATTGATGAACTGGACAACAATTGTGAATCTGACTACAGTATAGGATGTGACAAATGTAGAAAATGGTTTCACTGGGGATGCATTGGTTTTGATGGTATGTTAAACATGGATAAATGGTACTGTGATGACTGTGAAGCTGGTAAGGAAAACAGTTTATGAATAAGGTATATATCTTTATGTCTCTCCTACAGTAGTAGAAGCATTGTTTTTTGGCTGTCCCCTTCCAGGTTAAAAAGTTTTGAGGTCCGACAAGGCAGTTTTTATACTATTACAATTTTTATAAAAGGGACAACATTTACCAACATGTAATGAAATACAATAAACCCCATAGATGCTTTTATTTAGATTGATTGTTAAGTTTACTGTCTATCTGGCATGCATCATCTGTTTTTGTTCTTGATCATGGTTCATAAGTCAGTGTTATTTTTAAATGGTGGATCCTCATCTTGTTCTTGTCTATTCGTTTTTGATGCGTTTTGTTATTTGATTTTGCCATGTGATTGTGGACTTTCCGTATTGATTTTCTTCTGAGTTCAGTATTTTTGTGATTTTACTTCCTCTAAGATATTAGAAACAAAATGTCTCTAAATGTTTATTTGGTTTATGGAATGATTGTAAGGTGTACAAGTCTGCCAGGCTTGGTTTAACTGTGAGACCTTGACCGCATTGTAATGAATCATTTAGAATATCTTTAAAGTGTAGTAAACTTTTATCTGTTTAAAGATCTGTATAAAATTTTATTTTAGTGATATTTCGTTTTATTCACTCAGCTGACTTTGTGCAAAGTTAACGGCTTAAACTTAAATTAAAAAAAATATGTTCTGGTCTGAGGATTTTGTGCAAAGATATAGTTATTTCATTTATAATATTTTTATCATGCTTGACAACACTCATCATGGATATCAGGACCACAGAGGACCGAAATTCCCAAAAGTTTTGAAAATACAGCGAAGACGTAGAGATGGTTAAGGACCCTTATACCATATCAAAAACCAAATTGTTGGATATCATTTTTAAAAGAATCGATTTTTCATGTTCATGGAGTTTTTGGCTTATGGTAATTTAAGAGAAAGCTAATGATACTTGAACACCAAGACCTTGAGTCACTCATCTGGAAAAATCAACAGTGGCAAAATTTCACGCATATTCAAGACGAGAACAAGTTCACAATAAATACAACAGGTAGGTCTTACCACAATAGAGGCCATCTGAAATACATATTATCTTTTATCATGATTGATTGTTGGTTGCTTAACGTCCAGTGGCAAATATTTCATGCATATTCAGGACGAGAACAAGTTCACAATAAATACAATAGGTAGGTAGATACAAAAGAGGCCATCTGGGATGATGGTCAAGGAAATTTGGACTGCCACTAGAAAATGAGAGTATGTGGATAGGGGACAGAAATTTTGCCTTGCAACAGGCCACCTACGGACCCCTCAAAGAGTTGTTGCAAGGGTTCTTAACGTGCAAAGAGCGTGGCACTCTCTTTAAACAAGGCATCGGATTTAACGTCCCCCTTCTGACCGGACGTGACTGCGAACTTGATACATCCCGCACAGCCAAACGGACGCCCCACTTCGGCAAGCGTTTTACTGCCGGTCGGAAGAAGACCAAATGACCATATTTCTATACCCCAGTCACCCTTGGGGGTTTATCTTTTATCAATAATCTGTTCTATTATAACTGTCATTATAACAATAAACAGTTGGCGATTAGCACAGATTCAGAAATAAATTCGGGAAAATATGTTCAATACACCTAACGTTGAAAATGGAGCACCTTCGTATGATGTGGAGTCATCGTCTGCCGTTTTCACGCCAACTTCGGCTATGCGAAGTAGCATTTCAGAAATTAGGGATCGTCTATTCTAGCGATATTGTACTCCCAGAAACAGAGAGAAGGTTCCCTATCTCTGAGATCAAGAAGCCGCTTTCGATAAAGTTTTACTAAACATCCGCTTGTATTTAAAGCTTGGGAGCTCCACTTTTACAAGTGTCTTTAATTCTATTATGACATTAGAGCTAAATTTAACGCACTCGACTCGTTATCTCATCATGTCGTTTGCTGATTCAAAGCTGAAGTAAAATGGCAAACAAACAATATCAGGAGTAATTGTTTGACCTTCAAAGTTTGTATATAAAGTTATTTCATTGAGTCTGTGATGCAAATAATCATTTTTTTTCCTTCTTCAAAATTAAAAACTATCAGGGGAAAATTGGATTTTGATTTTTTTTTTTGTCATTTGCTTTATTTTTATTCATCAATATACATCGGAATAACTTTTTTTATGGAAAAAAACACATAAAATTTTAATTTGCAAATATTTAATATTGACACATAACCATAAACCTCATTATTTTGTAATACTGACACGATAACTTAAACTGGAGGAGCCCGAATAATGTTTATTATTTGCTGCCTTGGTCGAGACTGTATGGTTAAAGCTCTCATTTGCTTGGGAACTGGCAAGTTTTGATAGTTTCTTTGATTGGCTCTTTATTTTTCCCGGAAACACTTTCTCCAGATCAGCTCTGAAACTTTTAGATTTCAAGTCCTTTATGAATGGTAAATTTGTGCCTGTATGTCTTTTAAAAAACCACACCATTTTATATCATTTTTTTTTGTTTCCCATACATATGATCGATCATCTCTCTCTCTGACTTCTTTTTCTTCTGGAGAAAATCGATTTTGTGCCAACATGTAGGAATAGTTCTTGGTAATTGCATTTATTACCATTGGTGTCAACTCTTTTTGCCGGAGCCGCCAACATGTCAAGTGACCACTGTGCACTACAGAGATGTATACGTGAACAAGCACCTTTAGTGCCATACACCAGATAAAACAGCCATGGCCCTTGGTTATTGTTCATGCATGCAAACAAAAAGATGTAGTCCATACTGTGGCAAAAATGAAAAGTCTGTCTGTTCTACAGATACAGCCCAAAACGTCAAGGAGTACTGGAAAGTATCATTGGACAATCCGTTTCGTCAACAAACGAAGAGAAAGCCTCTGTTAGATCTTTGCAAAACACGATGGGCAGAAAGACATTATGCATATTCCCATTTCTTTGACTCTTATTTGTTTGTAGTAGAGTCTTTAGATTTTATTTCTTACGGCCTACATAAAGACAAATATGATCTCAACTTGTATGATGATCCCTTGGATAACAACACAAAGCATGATGCGGTTTCTCTTTTGAACGCAATAACTTAATTCGGCTTTATCATTGTGTTAATGATCATCAACCAGGGTCTTTCTGCATTAGCTGGGATAAGTGTCGGACTTCAGCGCAAGGCCTTGGATGTATATGATGCATTTTCCAAAGTAAGTAAAACTATAAAATCATTACATTGCAACCAAATAATAACAGTAACTTTCAAAAACAGGAATTACATCAAAACAGAAACCACAGTACATAGTTATAGTCAATACACACACGAACAACATAATTTTGTATATATTATATACACCTGGAAAAAAGTATTGCAACACCAAATTGAAATTGAAATTAAAAAAACACTCTTTATTTTTTTGTGATTTTCATTGTCTATGAAATTACACTTAAATAGATGGTAAAGACATCTGCAGAGAGTACACAATTTAAATTCGATTAGAGCAAAGAAATCTCAAGAATATAAGAAAGAAAAAAGGGTAATATTTTTTACTTATACATTTGTACAAGTAAAACGAGTACAATGTAAAACATTCTGAATGTGTAAGGGACATAACTATGCCATTTTTTTGTTTACCTATACAAGTAAATAAGATTCACTTGTTTAAGTATCCTACAAATTCACTTTTTTTTCCATTCTTCAAGAATTGCAATACAATAATTAATGTACTTAATATAAATCATGATAATTCCCGAATTAAATTTTTTTAAGGTTTCCGCGGAACCAGTGTCTCGCCAATTTTTGCTGTAAATCGCAGGCTCAACAACAATGAGGAAAAATATCAATAAAAATATTCCTCTTGTTACTATTTTATGATTGTAAAAAAATCTAAGTCCATTTAAAAGTAAATTACAGAAAAAACGGAGTTATCTTTTTACATACATCTTATGATCATAAACAAGCTTCTGTCCAAACCCAGGATAGTTTAAGAAAGTTATTAAAATTTTAAAAACTTTAACAACAGAGTGAATGTAATGGGTTCCCGCAGAAAAACTAAGTCCATTTAAAAGTGAAATATGGAAAAACTGGATTTACTATTTTACAAAATTTACTTCTGGATACTATCTTATGATCATAAACAAGCTTCTGTCCAAATTTGGTACAAACCCAGGATAGTTTAAGAAAGTCATTAAAATTCTAAAAACTTTAACCACAGAGTGAATGTAATGTTTCCCCGCAGAAAAAAACTAAGTCCCTTTATAGTAAAATAAGGAAAAAATGGAATTTTATTTTTACAAAATTAACTTCTGGATACTTCTAATGATCATAAACAAGCTTCTGTCCAAGTTTGGTACAAACCCAGGATAGTTTGAGAAAGTTATTAAAATTCTAAAAACTTTTGCGATTACTTTTCTGCATTGGCTAGACATATAGGGGAAGGGTTAGTCTTGTATGATTTTTAATTTTAGTTTCTTGTGTATAATTCGAAGTTTAGCATGACGTTCATTATCACTGTACTTCAACAATGAAAAGCCAATCAACCAACGACAACCATCGAAGAACATGCTACTGATTAATGAATATGGTGGGGCTAAACGTGTTTGCGGGCGCTCAAACTCCCAAATCATCTGATATAATATTTAATTCATCAAATCGATACAAAGGAAACTAAACCAAGAAAAGAAATGAACGAATATGGTAGGGTATTTATTCACTTCGTACAGATATAAGGAGAAGTCGCGGTTACTAAATCGTCAAAGAAATCAACTACTTATTAAAATATCATGTGTTAAGATAAAATATCAGCGAGTTAAAACACGAACGATTTTAAAATTATTGGTTTATAAACTACAAATATATCAAATTTATTACGATACTTACTTTAACCAATGAGCCCGAGATGGCAACTAGTTGGTCTTGTACCAATAAAGCAATCTTCCCAACATCCCCCAAATCTATGGGGGTTGACGCAATAAGCGCTTGGATGTGGCTCTCGTTAACCTCAAATGGGGCTATTTCCATAATCTGGAATTTGATTTAAAAATAAAAAGTATATAAACGCAAGATCAACTTCACATAGTCATTATTACTTTAAATTGTGCAAACAATAAATAGATATCAATAATTCATAGATTTTTTTGGTTATATTGGATTTATATATTCAAAAATTCAAAAGTAAAGATATATTATATTTATTGTCAAAACGATATTTCACGGCTGAAAGGGATGGGCAATTCTGTGTATACGAGTTTTTTGGCGACCAATTGTCCAATTCGAAACTAAATCATGTACGTAAATATAGGTCATTTGTTTCTGTTCAGTGCCGGTAGCCTTTTCAAAACCAGAGATTTCTATAAATTTAAACTAAAAATTCTTTTTTGCAATATTTACATAATTAACTTAAGAGGATAGTAGTACCTAGATTACAACTTTGTACACCAGATGTGCGTTATGTCCATCACAAGGCTCACCAATGAAGCTCGAATAAATAAATATTAAGGTCAAATGAAGTACGTAGTAAGTTTTGAAAATAAAGACTATACATCTTACATTTATGATAGGTTATAATGTGTGGGGATCTATAACCTAAGTGTAATATTACTTACAGTGGCATAATCTGTGTTGATAAACTGATTCTGATGGTTTATCGCATAGCCCCTTGATACGAAAATACTGTCCTTTGCTCAAAGTTTTGAAATACTTTTCCTTTACAGTAAGTTTATACAAACTACTGTTCAGGTATACGTATGCGTTTCCTATCTGGCCATATGCGGTCGGGCGGGGGGTTAAGAGAGGTTACTCTTTTTACCCTGATGTCCTGAAAAAAGAATTATAAAAAAGTGATTTCTGTATGAATTTTATTACAAATCACAATCGGTCAAATGTAATAAGAGGGGTTTTGATCAAGTAATCTAAATACTGGCTATAACCATATGTATCAAACAGTTGTGTTATGATTTTTTTTGTAGCAACTATTGGGTCGTAGGATAAAATATTTCAGCCTTGTGAAAAACAAAGTCATCCTCTCCCTTTGAAATTTGAGAAAATCTCGCTAAGGTTCGATAGATGTACTTACACCCATAAATTGCATACCAGTTGCATTTTTTTTTAGACTTTTTTTAACATTTCAGCTATATTCATAGTTCTTACCAATTATTTTTTTTTAAATCAACTAATTCAAAACTTATTGAAAGTCGTAGTATGATGCATCAGATTACATTCATGTTAATTAATTAATTGTATTTACAATTACATTGCTACTGTTAAAGTTGACAAAAAACAAGTGATAAAACTAATTTTGCAAATTCCTGTAATTCCTTCTTCTTGCAAAGCCTTGATAGCAGCCATAAGGTGAATTCAACCAAGCTATTAAGGTGTAAAATCAGTTGATTGTATCTGTGAATTACCCTCTGGGAGTTTACTTCTAAAACTGTCAGGATCTGAACAGTGAAACAAATATTAATATGCATATTGACATTTTTCATTATTTTTAAGGTGTATATAAGTTATAATGTATACATATTTTTTTTAGTTTGAAACTGTCCTATGTATAGGTTTTCAGTTCATAGCTACTTTAAATGATATTTTTTTACTTTTTACTCTGTCAACTTTCAAAAGTCTATTGGAGCAGCAAGTTTTGTCTCCATATAATGGGATGTATTTTCCCAGATCTTTGTCGGTCATCAAAGGTAATAATATCCACATATCAGCAAGTTTCCTGCAATCCACAAAAAAAGTGGTTCTCGCGGTAACATATTAATCCATAGCAATAAGAATGTTTAAATGCATTTTTGTTACATGTAGATACACACCATACAAAGTCCTTTAAACGGAATTTGTATACAGCTTTGGATTCTTTTATATTCGTTGGGCACCAATTTTCGTGGGTACGAGAGAACAAAGAATTAAAATGTCGAACGAATTAAACATTATTTAAAAGAACGAATATAGACTTTGACGCAACCACTAAATTATACGACTTTTCTATTGGACATCCATCTCATTGGACAGCAGAACACTGAAAATCAACAGTCAAAAACTTTTTTGATTTATTAAGGTCAATGAACGATGACCTATCTGAAACCATGCTGATATCTGACGTAAATGTTTGACCTACCCCAATTAACAAATATTTTAAACATACCTGTACTCAAATGTTCA
>NW_027267084.1:0-15720 GCF_963676685.1 Mytilus edulis
TAAACAGTGTATAACTTGCATGTCTTATTTGATACACTTTCCCAATTTATTTCTTGATATTAAATGCATGAAATATCAAGTAGGGGGATGTAATTACATGTAAAAAAAAAATTGGGTGCTGAATCTTTATGTTAAGAAGTAAATTGGTCCAGTTCTAAAAGGTCAAATTTTAGCACGTCTGAAGCTGTCAAACTGAATTTTACACCCCCTTAACACAGAATTGTCAATATTTTGAGTTAGAGCTGGTAGAAGTTTCTATAATTTTGATATTATTTGTCTCACTGGTAGTACACTACACTGTAAAAATCTTTTTGAGAAAGAGCAGGTGCGATTTTTTTAATTTGAATTTATTGTCTAAAAGAAATGCACTACGAAATAACTGTGTTCTCGGGCCTAAGAGATGGATTCCTGAAATCTAGATTCTGTACTTTGGCAACTTTCCTGAATGATTTGGTGGTTTCAGTTTGTCAAACACAATCAAAGTAAAGGATTTACATCTTTGGTTTACAGAAATTCTGTTAAAATGTGCCATTTTGGCATTCTACGGCTATAATAAGCATTTTAAAGCAGTTTACATTTTATGGCTAAGAGGCATGCTGACTTTCTATCTGACAGCTTTTTTGTTCCTGATATTTGTGTTTCTATGATTAAATCAAATTTAATTAACCATTTGTGAACTCTGGATATAGAGAAAAGTAGATTATCACAGAAAAAAAGTGCAGATATTTGTATTCACGGCCATGGTTAAACGGCCTAATAGATGTATGTAAAATGTGAAGAGCTTTGTACATCAAATCTGTAGTCCATCACAAATATTTCACTAAATCTGTAAAAAAAGCACTTTATTATACTCAGTACACCTTACTCCTTTCATAGGCTACCATTTTTTTTCTCTGTATGATAGTAAGTGGTCCAACTTTATGCCTATTAAGGCTAAAACTAAATGCAAGTTTTCCATTGAAAAGGGAAAAAACTGGCCATCAGACCATATTGTTTCTAAAAAAATTAAATGCAAGAGTCCTTTTGCAATTAGACTTCTTGTATCATAACGCCTTAGCATAGAAATGAGCAAAAAGTTACACATTTTCATTTCTAATAGCTTCTGTGTGCATTTTTATATGTCAATATGGGCTACCGCCTAAATCGACTCTAAATAATTCTCAGTACTACATGGCCCAAGACCATTTTATACTCATGTGGTATGCTTTTTGACACTTTTCTATACATTTAAAGTACATTTTATATATATGAAAGAATAAATTAGGCATAAAAAACTTCAAAATCTTCAAATTGGCTGAGAAAAATGCATATTTATATAAGGCGTCCCTAAATTGGAAAATCTCTATTTTCAGGCATAGGCTTATATAAATTTAACTTTGGAATAATTACAATACATCTGATAAATAAAAGAGTGTTCAGATGCTTTTAATACTTAATATTTGATATTCAAGAGCATTTAAAAAGCAAATTTTTGCAAAATTTAAAATTTTAAGGCCAAAATCTTGACAGTTGAAGATATTTGATTTACACGTCAAAAATAAACATTCAAATGTCTATATTAGAATGACCCTAGTGTCTCTAATATATGTCATATGGCCATGAAACTTGGCAACCTATCTCACAATTGCCTAAGCTTAGGTTATGCAAAGTTTTATAAAGATTGGTCAAGTCTTTCTGTCCTATTAGGTCCAAGGACACAGTTATCGTCCTTTGGTTTTCGTTGTCTACGAATATAGTCCCTAGTGTAAACAGTGTATAACTTGCATGTCTTATTTGATACACTTTCCCAATTTATTTCTTGATATTAAATGCATGAAATATCAAGTAGGGGGATGTAATTACATGTAAAAAAAAATTGGGTGCTGAATCTTTATGTTAAGAAGTAAATTGGTCCAGTTCTAAAAGGTCAAATTTTAGCACGTCTGAAGCTGTCAAACTGAATTTTACACCCCCTTAACACAGAATTGTCAATATTTTGAGTTAGAGCTGGTAGAAGTTTCTATAATTTTGATATTATTTGTCTCACTGGTAGTACACTACACTGTAAAAATCTTTTTGAGAAAGAGCAGGTGCGATTTTTTTAATTTGAATTTATTGTCTAAAAGAAATGCACTACGAAATAACTGTGTTCTCGGGCCTAAGAGATGGATTCCTGAAATCTAGATTCTGTACTTTGGCAACTTTCCTGAATGATTTGGTGGTTTCAGTTTGTCAAACACAATCAAAGTAAAGGATTTACATCTTTGGTTTACAGAAATTCTGTTAAAATGTGCCATTTTGGCATTCTACGGCTATAATAAGCATTTTAAAGCAGTTTACATTTTATGGCTAAGAGGCATGCTGACTTTCTATCTGACAGCTTTTTTGTTCCTGATATTTGTGTTTCTATGATTAAATCAAATTTAATTAACCATTTGTGAACTCTGGATATAGAGAAAAGTAGATTATCACAGAAAAAAAGTGCAGATATTTGTATTCACGGCCATGGTTAAACGGCCTAATAGATGTATGTAAAATGTGAAGAGCTTTGTACATCAAATCTGTAGTCCATCACAAATATTTCACTAAATCTGTAAAAAAAGCACTTTATTATACTCAGTACACCTTACTCCTTTCATAGGCTACCATTTTTTTTCTCTGTATGATAGTAAGTGGTCCAACTTTATGCCTATTAAGGCTAAAACTAAATGCAAGTTTTCCATTGAAAAGGGAAAAAACTGGCCATCAGACCATATTGTTTCTAAAAAAATTAAATGCAAGAGTCCTTTTGCAATTAGACTTCTTGTATCATAACGCCTTAGCATAGAAATGAGCAAAAAGTTACACATTTTCATTTCTAATAGCTTCTGTGTGCATTTTTATATGTCAATATGGGCTACCGCCTAAATCGACTCTAAATAATTCTCAGTACTACATGGCCCAAGACCATTTTATACTCATGTGGTATGCTTTTTGACACTTTTCTATACATTTAAAGTACATTTTATATATATGAAAGAATAAATTAGGCATAAAAAACTTCAAAATCTTCAAATTGGCTGAGAAAAATGCATATTTATATAAGGCGTCCCTAAATTGGAAAATCTCTATTTTCAGGCATAGGCTTATATAAATTTAACTTTGGAATAATTACAATACATCTGATAAATAAAAGAGTGTTCAGATGCTTTTAATACTTAATATTTGATATTCAAGAGCATTTAAAAAGCAAATTTTTGCAAAATTTAAAATTTTAAGGCCAAAATCTTGACAGTTGAAGATATTTGATTTACACGTCAAAAATAAACATTCAAATGTCTATATTAGAATGACCCTAGTGTCTCTAATATATGTCATATGGCCATGAAACTTGGCAACCTATCTCACAATTGCCTAAGCTTAGGTTATGCAAAGTTTTATAAAGATTGGTCAAGTCTTTCTGTCCTATTAGGTCCAAGGACACAGTTATCGTCCTTTGGTTTTCGTTGTCTACGAATATAGTCCCTAGTGTAAACAGTGTATAACTTGCATGTCTTATTTGATACACTTTCCCAATTTATTTCTTGATATTAAATGCATGAAATATCAAGTAGGGGGATGTAATTACATGTAAAAAAAAAATTGGGTGCTGAATCTTTATGTTAAGAAGTAAATTGGTCCAGTTCTAAAAGGTCAAATTTTAGCACGTCTGAAGCTGTCAAACTGAATTTTACACCCCCTTAACACAGAATTGTCAATATTTTGAGTTAGAGCTGGTAGAAGTTTCTATAATTTTGATATTATTTGTCTCACTGGTAGTACACTACACTGTAAAAATCTTTTTGAGAAAGAGCAGGTGCGATTTTTTTAATTTGAATTTATTGTCTAAAAGAAATGCACTACGAAATAACTGTGTTCTCGGGCCTAAGAGATGGATTCCTGAAATCTAGATTCTGTACTTTGGCAACTTTCCTGAATGATTTGGTGGTTTCAGTTTGTCAAACACAATCAAAGTAAAGGATTTACATCTTTGGTTTACAGAAATTCTGTTAAAATGTGCCATTTTGGCATTCTACGGCTATAATAAGCATTTTAAAGCAGTTTACATTTTATGGCTAAGAGGCATGCTGACTTTCTATCTGACAGCTTTTTTGTTCCTGATATTTGTGTTTCTATGATTAAATCAAATTTAATTAACCATTTGTGAACTCTGGATATAGAGAAAAGTAGATTATCACAGAAAAAAAGTGCAGATATTTGTATTCACGGCCATGGTTAAACGGCCTAATAGATGTATGTAAAATGTGAAGAGCTTTGTACATCAAATCTGTAGTCCATCACAAATATTTCACTAAATCTGTAAAAAAAGCACTTTATTATACTCAGTACACCTTACTCCTTTCATAGGCTACCATTTTTTTTCTCTGTATGATAGTAAGTGGTCCAACTTTATGCCTATTAAGGCTAAAACTAAATGCAAGTTTTCCATTGAAAAGGGAAAAAACTGGCCATCAGACCATATTGTTTCTAAAAAAATTAAATGCAAGAGTCCTTTTGCAATTAGACTTCTTGTATCATAACGCCTTAGCATAGAAATGAGCAAAAAGTTACACATTTTCATTTCTAATAGCTTCTGTGTGCATTTTTATATGTCAATATGGGCTACCGCCTAAATCGACTCTAAATAATTCTCAGTACTACATGGCCCAAGACCATTTTATACTCATGTGGTATGCTTTTTGACACTTTTCTATACATTTAAAGTACATTTTATATATATGAAAGAATAAATTAGGCATAAAAAACTTCAAAATCTTCAAATTGGCTGAGAAAAATGCATATTTATATAAGGCGTCCCTAAATTGGAAAATCTCTATTTTCAGGCATAGGCTTATATAAATTTAACTTTGGAATAATTACAATACATCTGATAAATAAAAGAGTGTTCAGATGCTTTTAATACTTAATATTTGATATTCAAGAGCATTTAAAAAGCAAATTTTTGCAAAATTTAAAATTTTAAGGCCAAAATCTTGACAGTTGAAGATATTTGATTTACACGTCAAAAATAAACATTCAAATGTCTATATTAGAATGACCCTAGTGTCTCTAATATATGTCATATGGCCATGAAACTTGGCAACCTATCTCACAATTGCCTAAGCTTAGGTTATGCAAAGTTTTATAAAGATTGGTCAAGTCTTTCTGTCCTATTAGGTCCAAGGACACAGTTATCGTCCTTTGGTTTTCGTTGTCTACGAATATAGTCCCTAGTGTAAACAGTGTATAACTTGCATGTCTTATTTGATACACTTTCCCAATTTATTTCTTGATATTAAATGCATGAAATATCAAGTAGGGGGATGTAATTACATGTAAAAAAAAAATTGGGTGCTGAATCTTTATGTTAAGAAGTAAATTGGTCCAGTTCTAAAAGGTCAAATTTTAGCACGTCTGAAGCTGTCAAACTGAATTTTACACCCCCTTAACACAGAATTGTCAATATTTTGAGTTAGAGCTGGTAGAAGTTTCTATAATTTTGATATTATTTGTCTCACTGGTAGTACACTACACTGTAAAAATCTTTTTGAGAAAGAGCAGGTGCGATTTTTTTAATTTGAATTTATTGTCTAAAAGAAATGCACTACGAAATAACTGTGTTCTCGGGCCTAAGAGATGGATTCCTGAAATCTAGATTCTGTACTTTGGCAACTTTCCTGAATGATTTGGTGGTTTCAGTTTGTCAAACACAATCAAAGTAAAGGATTTACATCTTTGGTTTACAGAAATTCTGTTAAAATGTGCCATTTTGGCATTCTACGGCTATAATAAGCATTTTAAAGCAGTTTACATTTTATGGCTAAGAGGCATGCTGACTTTCTATCTGACAGCTTTTTTGTTCCTGATATTTGTGTTTCTATGATTAAATCAAATTTAATTAACCATTTGTGAACTCTGGATATAGAGAAAAGTAGATTATCACAGAAAAAAAGTGCAGATATTTGTATTCACGGCCATGGTTAAACGGCCTAATAGATGTATGTAAAATGTGAAGAGCTTTGTACATCAAATCTGTAGTCCATCACAAATATTTCACTAAATCTGTAAAAAAAGCACTTTATTATACTCAGTACACCTTACTCCTTTCATAGGCTACCATTTTTTTTCTCTGTATGATAGTAAGTGGTCCAACTTTATGCCTATTAAGGCTAAAACTAAATGCAAGTTTTCCATTGAAAAGGGAAAAAAACTGGCCATCAGACCATATTGTTTCTAAAAAAATTAAATGCAAGAGTCCTTTTGCAATTAGACTTCTTGTATCATAACGCCTTAGCATAGAAATGAGCAAAAAGTTACACATTTTCATTTCTAATAGCTTCTGTGTGCATTTTTATATGTCAATATGGGCTACCGCCTAAATCGACTCTAAATAATTCTCAGTACTACATGGCCCAAGACCATTTTATACTCATGTGGTATGCTTTTTGACACTTTTCTATACATTTAAAGTACATTTTATATATATGAAAGAATAAATTAGGCATAAAAAACTTCAAAATCTTCAAATTGGCTGAGAAAAATGCATATTTATATAAGGCGTCCCTAAATTGGAAAATCTCTATTTTCAGGCATAGGCTTATATAAATTTAACTTTGGAATAATTACAATACATCTGATAAATAAAAGAGTGTTCAGATGCTTTTAATACTTAATATTTGATATTCAAGAGCATTTAAAAAGCAAATTTTTGCAAAATTTAAAATTTTAAGGCCAAAATCTTGACAGTTGAAGATATTTGATTTACACGTCAAAAATAAACATTCAAATGTCTATATTAGAATGACCCTAGTGTCTCTAATATATGTCATATGGCCATGAAACTTGGCAACCTATCTCACAATTGCCTAAGCTTAGGTTATGCAAAGTTTTATAAAGATTGGTCAAGTCTTTCTGTCCTATTAGGTCCAAGGACACAGTTATCGTCCTTTGGTTTTCGTTGTCTACGAATATAGTCCCTAGTGTAAACAGTGTATAACTTGCATGTCTTATTTGATACACTTTCCCAATTTATTTCTTGATATTAAATGCATGAAATATCAAGTAGGGGGATGTAATTACATGTAAAAAAAAAATTGGGTGCTGAATCTTTATGTTAAGAAGTAAATTGGTCCAGTTCTAAAAGGTCAAATTTTAGCACGTCTGAAGCTGTCAAACTGAATTTTACACCCCCTTAACACAGAATTGTCAATATTTTGAGTTAGAGCTGGTAGAAGTTTCTATAATTTTGATATTATTTGTCTCACTGGTAGTACACTACACTGTAAAAAATCTTTTTGAGAAAGAGCAGGTGCGATTTTTTTAATTTGAATTTATTGTCTAAAAGAAATGCACTACGAAATAACTGTGTTCTCGGGCCTAAGAGATGGATTCCTGAAATCTAGATTCTGTACTTTGGCAACTTTCCTGAATGATTTGGTGGTTTCAGTTTGTCAAACACAATCAAAGTAAAGGATTTACATCTTTGGTTTACAGAAATTCTGTTAAAATGTGCCATTTTGGCATTCTACGGCTATAATAAGCATTTTAAAGCAGTTTACATTTTATGGCTAAGAGGCATGCTGACTTTCTATCTGACAGCTTTTTTGTTCCTGATATTTGTGTTTCTATGATTAAATCAAATTTAATTAACCATTTGTGAACTCTGGATATAGAGAAAAGTAGATTATCACAGAAAAAAAGTGCAGATATTTGTATTCACGGCCATGGTTAAACGGCCTAATAGATGTATGTAAAATGTGAAGAGCTTTGTACATCAAATCTGTAGTCCATCACAAATATTTCACTAAATCTGTAAAAAAAGCACTTTATTATACTCAGTACACCTTACTCCTTTCATAGGCTACCATTTTTTTTCTCTGTATGATAGTAAGTGGTCCAACTTTATGCCTATTAAGGCTAAAACTAAATGCAAGTTTTCCATTGAAAAGGGAAAAAACTGGCCATCAGACCATATTGTTTCTAAAAAAATTAAATGCAAGAGTCCTTTTGCAATTAGACTTCTTGTATCATAACGCCTTAGCATAGAAATGAGCAAAAAGTTACACATTTTCATTTCTAATAGCTTCTGTGTGCATTTTTATATGTCAATATGGGCTACCGCCTAAATCGACTCTAAATAATTCTCAGTACTACATGGCCCAAGACCATTTTATACTCATGTGGTATGCTTTTTGACACTTTTCTATACATTTAAAGTACATTTTATATATATGAAAGAATAAATTAGGCATAAAAAACTTCAAAATCTTCAAATTGGCTGAGAAAAATGCATATTTATATAAGGCGTCCCTAAATTGGAAAATCTCTATTTTCAGGCATAGGCTTATATAAATTTAACTTTGGAATAATTACAATACATCTGATAAATAAAAGAGTGTTCAGATGCTTTTAATACTTAATATTTGATATTCAAGAGCATTTAAAAAGCAAATTTTTGCAAAATTTAAAATTTTAAGGCCAAAATCTTGACAGTTGAAGATATTTGATTTACACGTCAAAAATAAACATTCAAATGTCTATATTAGAATGACCCTAGTGTCTCTAATATATGTCATATGGCCATGAAACTTGGCAACCTATCTCACAATTGCCTAAGCTTAGGTTATGCAAAGTTTTATAAAGATTGGTCAAGTCTTTCTGTCCTATTAGGTCCAAGGACACAGTTATCGTCCTTTGGTTTTCGTTGTCTACGAATATAGTCCCTAGTGTAAACAGTGTATAACTTGCATGTCTTATTTGATACACTTTCCCAATTTATTTCTTGATATTAAATGCATGAAATATCAAGTAGGGGGATGTAATTACATGTAAAAAAAAAATTGGGTGCTGAATCTTTATGTTAAGAAGTAAATTGGTCCAGTTCTAAAAGGTCAAATTTTAGCACGTCTGAAGCTGTCAAACTGAATTTTACACCCCCTTAACACAGAATTGTCAATATTTTGAGTTAGAGCTGGTAGAAGTTTCTATAATTTTGATATTATTTGTCTCACTGGTAGTACACTACACTGTAAAAATCTTTTTGAGAAAGAGCAGGTGCGATTTTTTTAATTTGAATTTATTGTCTAAAAGAAATGCACTACGAAATAACTGTGTTCTCGGGCCTAAGAGATGGATTCCTGAAATCTAGATTCTGTACTTTGGCAACTTTCCTGAATGATTTGGTGGTTTCAGTTTGTCAAACACAATCAAAGTAAAGGATTTACATCTTTGGTTTACAGAAATTCTGTTAAAATGTGCCATTTTGGCATTCTACGGCTATAATAAGCATTTTAAAGCAGTTTACATTTTATGGCTAAGAGGCATGCTGACTTTCTATCTGACAGCTTTTTTGTTCCTGATATTTGTGTTTTCTATGATTAAATCAAATTTAATTAACCATTTGTGAACTCTGGATATAGAGAAAAGTAGATTATCACAGAAAAAAAGTGCAGATATTTGTATTCACGGCCATGGTTAAACGGCCTAATAGATGTATGTAAAATGTGAAGAGCTTTGTACATCAAATCTGTAGTCCATCACAAATATTTCACTAAATCTGTAAAAAAAGCACTTTATTATACTCAGTACACCTTACTCCTTTCATAGGCTACCATTTTTTTTCTCTGTATGATAGTAAGTGGTCCAACTTTATGCCTATTAAGGCTAAAACTAAATGCAAGTTTTCCATTGAAAAGGGAAAAAACTGGCCATCAGACCATATTGTTTCTAAAAAAATTAAATGCAAGAGTCCTTTTGCAATTAGACTTCTTGTATCATAACGCCTTAGCATAGAAATGAGCAAAAAGTTACACATTTTCATTTCTAATAGCTTCTGTGTGCATTTTTATATGTCAATATGGGCTACCGCCTAAATCGACTCTAAATAATTCTCAGTACTACATGGCCCAAGACCATTTTATACTCATGTGGTATGCTTTTTGACACTTTTCTATACATTTAAAGTACATTTTATATATATGAAAGAATAAATTAGGCATAAAAAACTTCAAAATCTTCAAATTGGCTGAGAAAAATGCATATTTATATAAGGCGTCCCTAAATTGGAAAATCTCTATTTTCAGGCATAGGCTTATATAAATTTAACTTTGGAATAATTACAATACATCTGATAAATAAAAGAGTGTTCAGATGCTTTTAATACTTAATATTTGATATTCAAGAGCATTTAAAAAGCAAATTTTTGCAAAATTTAAAATTTTAAGGCCAAAATCTTGACAGTTGAAGATATTTGATTTACACGTCAAAAATAAACATTCAAATGTCTATATTAGAATGACCCTAGTGTCTCTAATATATGTCATATGGCCATGAAACTTGGCAACCTATCTCACAATTGCCTAAGCTTAGGTTATGCAATGTTTTATAAAGATTGGTCAAGTCTTTCTGTCCTATTAGGTCCAAGGACACAGTTATCGTCCTTTGGTTTTCGTTGTCTACGAATATAGTCCCTAGTGTAAACAGTGTATAACTTGCATGTCTTATTTGATACACTTTCCCAATTTATTTCTTGATATTAAATGCATGAAATATCAAGTAGGGGGATGTAATTACATGTAAAAAAAAAATTGGGTGCTGAATCTTTATGTTAAGAAGTAAATTGGTCCAGTTCTAAAAGGTCAAATTTTAGCACGTCTGAAGCTGTCAAACTGAATTTTACACCCCCTTAACACAGAATTGTCAATATTTTGAGTTAGAGCTGGTAGAAGTTTCTATAATTTTGATATTATTTGTCTCACTGGTAGTACACTACACTGTAAAAATCTTTTTGAGAAAGAGCAGGTGCGATTTTTTTAATTTGAATTTATTGTCTAAAAGAAATGCACTACGAAATAACTGTGTTCTCGGGCCTAAGAGATGGATTCCTGAAATCTAGATTCTGTACTTTGGCAACTTTCCTGAATGATTTGGTGGTTTCAGTTTGTCAAACACAATCAAAGTAAAGGATTTACATCTTTGGTTTACAGAAATTCTGTTAAAATGTGCCATTTTGGCATTCTACGGCTATAATAAGCATTTTAAAGCAGTTTACATTTTATGGCTAAGAGGCATGCTGACTTTCTATCTGACAGCTTTTTTGTTCCTGATATTTGTGTTTCTATGATTAAATCAAATTTAATTAACCATTTGTGAACTCTGGATATAGAGAAAAGTAGATTATCACAGAAAAAAAGTGCAGATATTTGTATTCACGGCCATGGTTAAACGGCCTAATAGATGTATGTAAAATGTGAAGAGCTTTGTACATCAAATCTGTAGTCCATCACAAATATTTCACTAAATCTGTAAAAAAAGCACTTTATTATACTCAGTACACCTTACTCCTTTCATAGGCTACCATTTTTTTTCTCTGTATGATAGTAAGTGGTCCAACTTTATGCCTATTAAGGCTAAAACTAAATGCAAGTTTTCCATTGAAAAGGGAAAAAACTGGCCATCAGACCATATTGTTTCTAAAAAAATTAAATGCAAGAGTCCTTTTGCAATTAGACTTCTTGTATCATAACGCCTTAGCATAGAAATGAGCAAAAAGTTACACATTTTCATTTCTAATAGCTTCTGTGTGCATTTTTATATGTCAATATGGGCTACCGCCTAAATCGACTCTAAATAATTCTCAGTACTACATGGCCCAAGACCATTTTATACTCATGTGGTATGCTTTTTGACACTTTTCTATACATTTAAAGTACATTTTATATATATGAAAGAATAAATTAGGCATAAAAAACTTCAAAATCTTCAAATTGGCTGAGAAAAATGCATATTTATATAAGGCGTCCCTAAATTGGAAAATCTCTATTTTCAGGCATAGGCTTATATAAATTTAACTTTGGAATAATTACAATACATCTGATAAATAAAAGAGTGTTCAGATGCTTTTAATACTTAATATTTGATATTCAAGAGCATTTAAAAAGCAAATTTTTGCAAAATTTAAAATTTTAAGGCCAAAATCTTGACAGTTGAAGATATTTGATTTACACGTCAAAAATAAACATTCAAATGTCTATATTAGAATGACCCTAGTGTCTCTAATATATGTCATATGGCCATGAAACTTGGCAACCTATCTCACAATTGCCTAAGCTTAGGTTATGCAAAGTTTTATAAAGATTGGTCAAGTCTTTCTGTCCTATTAGGTCCAAGGACACAGTTATCGTCCTTTGGTTTTCGTTGTCTACGAATATAGTCCCTAGTGTAAACAGTGTATAACTTGCATGTCTTATTTGATACACTTTCCCAATTTATTTCTTGATATTAAATGCATGAAATATCAAGTAGGGGGATGTAATTACATGTAAAAAAAAAATTGGGTGCTGAATCTTTATGTTAAGAAGTAAATTGGTCCAGTTCTAAAAGGTCAAATTTTAGCACGTCTGAAGCTGTCAAACTGAATTTTACACCCCCTTAACACAGAATTGTCAATATTTTGAGTTAGAGCTGGTAGAAGTTTCTATAATTTTGATATTATTTGTCTCACTGGTAGTACACTACACTGTAAAAATCTTTTTGAGAAAGAGCAGGTGCGATTTTTTTAATTTGAATTTATTGTCTAAAAGAAATGCACTACGAAATAACTGTGTTCTCGGGCCTAAGAGATGGATTCCTGAAATCTAGATTCTGTACTTTGGCAACTTTCCTGAATGATTTGGTGGTTTCAGTTTGTCAAACACAATCAAAGTAAAGGATTTACATCTTTGGTTTACAGAAATTCTGTTAAAATGTGCCATTTTGGCATTCTACGGCTATAATAAGCATTTTAAAGCAGTTTACATTTTATGGCTAAGAGGCATGCTGACTTTCTATCTGACAGCTTTTTTGTTCCTGATATTTGTGTTTCTATGATTAAATCAAATTTAATTAACCATTTGTGAACTCTGGATATAGAGAAAAGTAGATTATCACAGAAAAAAAGTGCAGATATTTGTATTCACGGCCATGGTTAAACGGCCTAATAGATGTATGTAAAATGTGAAGAGCTTTGTACATCAAATCTGTAGTCCATCACAAATATTTCACTAAATCTGTAAAAAAAGCACTTTATTATACTCAGTACACCTTACTCCTTTCATAGGCTACCATTTTTTTTCTCTGTATGATAGTAAGTGGTCCAACTTTATGCCTATTAAGGCTAAAACTAAATGCAAGTTTTCCATTGAAAAGGGAAAAAACTGGCCATCAGACCATATTGTTTCTAAAAAAATTAAATGCAAGAGTCCTTTTGCAATTAGACTTCTTGTATCATAACGCCTTAGCATAGAAATGAGCAAAAAGTTACACATTTTCATTTCTAATAGCTTCTGTGTGCATTTTTATATGTCAATATGGGCTACCGCCTAAATCGACTCTAAATAATTCTCAGTACTACATGGCCCAAGACCATTTTATACTCATGTGGTATGCTTTTTGACACTTTTCTATACATTTAAAGTACATTTTATATATATGAAAGAATAAATTAGGCATAAAAAACTTCAAAATCTTCAAATTGGCTGAGAAAAATGCATATTTATATAAGGCGTCCCTAAATTGGAAAATCTCTATTTTCAGGCATAGGCTTATATAAATTTAACTTTGGAATAATTACAATACATCTGATAAATAAAAGAGTGTTCAGATGCTTTTAATACTTAATATTTGATATTCAAGAGCATTTAAAAAGCAAATTTTTGCAAAATTTAAAATTTTAAGGCCAAAATCTTGACAGTTGAAGATATTTGATTTACACGTCAAAAATAAACATTCAAATGTCTATATTAGAATGACCCTAGTGTCTCTAATATATGTCATATGGCCATGAAACTTGGCAACCTATCTCACAATTGCCTAAGCTTAGGTTATGCAAAGTTTTATAAAGATTGGTCAAGTCTTTCTGTCCTATTAGGTCCAAGGACACAGTTATCGTCCTTTGGTTTTCGTTGTCTACGAATATAGTCCCTAGTGTAAACAGTGTATAACTTGCATGTCTTATTTGATACACTTTCCCAATTTATTTCTTGATATTAAATGCATGAAATATCAAGTAGGGGGATGTAATTACATGTAAAAAAAAATTGGGTGCTGAATCTTTATGTTAAGAAGTAAATTGGTCCAGTTCTAAAAGGTCAAATTTTAGCACGTCTGAAGCTGTCAAACTGAATTTTACACCCCCTTAACACAGAATTGTCAATATTTTGAGTTAGAGCTGGTAGAAGTTTCTATAATTTTGATATTATTTGTCTCACTGGTAGTACACTACACTGTAAAAATCTTTTGAGAAAGAGCAGGTGCGATTTTTTTAATTTGAATTTATTGTCTAAAAGAAATGCACTACGAAATAACTGTGTTCTCGGGCCTAAGAGATGGATTCCTGAAATCTAGATTCTGTACTTTGGCAACTTTCCTGAATGATTTGGTGGTTTCAGTTTGTCAAACACAATCAAAGTAAAGGATTTACATCTTTGGTTTACAGAAATTCTGTTAAAATGTGCCATTTTGGCATTCTACGGCTATAATAAGCATTTTAAAGCAGTTTACATTTTATGGCTAAGAGGCATGCTGACTTTCTATCTGACAGCTTTTTTGTTCCTGATATTTGTGTTTCTATGATTAAATCAAATTTAATTAACCATTTGTGAACTCTGGATATAGAGAAAAGTAGATTATCACAGAAAAAAAGTGCAGATATTTGTATTCACGGCCATGGTTAAACGGCCTAATAGATGTATGTAAAATGTGAAGAGCTTTGTACATCAAATCTGTAGTCCATCACAAATATTTCACTAAATCTGTAAAAAAAGCACTTTATTATACTCAGTACACCTTACTCCTTTCATAGGCTACCATTTTTTTTCTCTGTATGATAGTAAGTGGTCCAACTTTATGCCTATTAAGGCTAAAACTAAATGCAAGTTTTCCATTGAAAAGGGAAAAAACTGGCCATCAGACCATATTGTTTCTAAAAAAATTAAATGCAAGAGTCCTTTTGCAATTAGACTTCTTGTATCATAACGCCTTAGCATAGAAATGAGCAAAAAGTTACACATTTTCATTTCTAATAGCTTCTGTGTGCATTTTTATATGTCAATATGGGCTACCGCCTAAATCGACTCTAAATAATTCTCAGTACTACATGGCCCAAGACCATTTTATACTCATGTGGTATGCTTTTTGACACTTTTCTATACATTTAAAGTACATTTTATATATATGAAAGAATAAATTAGGCATAAAAAACTTCAAAATCTTCAAATTGGCTGAGAAAAATGCATATTTATATAAGGCGTCCCTAAATTGGAAAATCTCTATTTTCAGGCATAGGCTTATATAAATTTAACTTTGGAATAATTACAATACATCTGATAAATAAAAGAGTGTTCAGATGCTTTTAATACTTAATATTTGATATTCAAGAGCATTTAAAAAGCAAATTTTTGCAAAATTTAAAATTTTAAGGCCAAAATCTTGACAGTTGAAGATATTTGATTTACACGTCAAAAATAAACATTCAAATGTCTATATTAGAATGACCCTAGTGTCTCTAATATATGTCATATGGCCATGAAACTTGGCAACCTATCTCACAATTGCCTAAGCTTAGGTTATGCAAAGTTTTATAAAGATTGGTCAAGTCTTTCTGTCCTATTAGGTCCAAGGACACAGTTATCGTCCTTTGGTTTTCGTTGTCTACGAATATAGTCCCTAGTGTAAACAGTGTATAAC
>NW_027267085.1:0-22498 GCF_963676685.1 Mytilus edulis
TTATATTTTTTCATGCGACTAAATCAAATTTATTATTTTAGCAAGTATAAAGTCACAATTTAGCATGAATTAAGCCCAATTTTTTCCCCGCTGTTATAAATAAATTCAGTATTGACTAAATTTTAACCAAGGCCTTGATATGGTAATACACAACAAAATTGACATTCTAGAGCTTTAAAATAGCTTTAACTTGTAAAAGTTGTCTACTGTTAAGGTTATTTTAGGTTTTTAAACAAGGAAAGACAGGCTTAGAAGGTATAGTTTTAGAAAATTGACTAAAAAAGGAGAAAATGTACTTTGACATGGCATGTTTCATAAAATCACTTTTTTGTTGCATTTCAGTGTCAACTGCTAACCTTCATAAAATATTTATTTCTGAACCGATTTTCAAAACAAGCAGGCGAAAATGCTCGTTTTAACTAGTAGAAAACAGAAATCCATTTAAAGTGGAATTGGGAAAAAAAATGTTAATCCTTAAGGTAGCAATACACAGTTAGAAGTTTAGTTTCGCATTATGGCCCCTGTGAATTTTTTAAATATGAAAGTTTTTGTACAATAAAATTGATTTTTAGATAATTGAAGAATAATATAGCCTTCTTAGTGGGTTTATATGAACATTTAGATTGATTTTAACATGTTTTATAGGCCATTTCAATGATTGACAGTCCGTATTTTCCTATCCGTACCGTTCATAGGTCCATAAATTATTGTAGTGTTTATCAACAAAGATTTTGCGCTCGATCTTTTCAATTCAATTTTATGGAAAAACGAGCAGGAAGACATATGATTTTTTTTGGACCACTTGATAGATATAAACCTATGGATTCAGGAAAGGTATCACTGTAATTCATTGAAATTTTCCTTTAGACCAAATTTTGGAGACTTTTGTGACATGTTCACCCCCCTTTTTTGCTATATTTTGTATCTAAGAAATGCAGATTGTTGCCATGGTTACACCCAAAAGGGATTATATTTCACCCTTATGACCATTAGAAATCAAATCTATGGAAGATTCTCTTTCTACAAGTATATACATGTATAACACACATATAAAGCCTTCTTTGTTAGACAGGGGGAGAAAGAGTGTGTTTAAAAATTATGAGTGTCAATTTTAAGTTTTTTTCCTAACTGTGTATTGCTACCTTATGGCATTTTACAAAGCAAATTATTGCCTTTTTTTTAGACAAACATACCACAAAACTATTGATATTTAGGTTATAGATACAATTTTAAGGGAGAAACAACCTTTAGTATGACAATATATGTTAGTTTTGTTGTTTATTGTCCTTAGCAACCAATATAGACATTTTGACACAAAGACTTGGTTCCGTTATTAATTGATACTTTATTGGCTTCCACTTGGAAAAGAAGATTGCGCGTTATGTAGAAACCTTAGAAGGGAACGCTTTATATTTTTTCATGCGACTAAATCAAATTTATTATTTTAGCAAGTATAAAGTCACAATTTAGCATGAATTAAGCCCAATTTTTTCCCCGCTGTTATAAATAAATTCAGTATTGACTAAATTTTAACCAAGGCCTTGATATGGTAATACACAACAAAATTGACATTCTAGAGCTTTAAAATAGCTTTAACTTGTAAAAGTTGTCTACTGTTAAGGTTATTTTAGGTTTTTAAACAAGGAAAGACAGGCTTAGAAGGTATAGTTTTAGAAAATTGACTAAAAAAGGAGAAAATGTACTTTGACATGGCATGTTTCATAAAATCACTTTTTTGTTGCATTTCAGTGTCAACTGCTAACCTTCATAAAATATTTATTTCTGAACCGATTTTCAAAACAAGCAGGCGAAAATGCTCGTTTTAACTAGTAGAAAACAGAAATCCATTTAAAGTGGAATTGGGAAAAAAAATGTTAATCCTTAAGGTAGCAATACACAGTTAGAAGTTTAGTTTCGCATTATGGCCCCTGTGAATTTTTTAAATATGAAAGTTTTTGTACAATAAAATTGATTTTTAGATAATTGAAGAATAATATAGCCTTCTTAGTGGGTTTATATGAACATTTAGATTGATTTTAACATGTTTTATAGGCCATTTCAATGATTGACAGTCCGTATTTTCCTATCCGTACCGTTCATAGGTCCATAAATTATTGTAGTGTTTATCAACAAAGATTTTGCGCTCGATCTTTTCAATTCAATTTTATGGAAAAACGAGCAGGAAGACATATGATTTTTTTTGGACCACTTGATAGATATAAACCTATGGATTCAGGAAAGGTATCACTGTAATTCATTGAAATTTTCCTTTAGACCAAATTTTGGAGACTTTTGTGACATGTTCACCCCCCTTTTTTGCTATATTTTGTATCTAAGAAATGCAGATTGTTGCCATGGTTACACCCAAAAGGGATTATATTTCACCCTTATGACCATTAGAAATCAAATCTATGGAAGATTCTCTTTCTACAAGTATATACATGTATAACACACATATAAAGCCTTCTTTGTTAGACAGGGGGAGAAAGAGTGTGTTTAAAAATTATGAGTGTCAATTTTAAGTTTTTTTCCTAACTGTGTATTGCTACCTTATGGCATTTTACAAAGCAAATTATTGCCTTTTTTTTAGACAAACATACCACAAAACTATTGATATTTAGGTTATAGATACAATTTTAAGGGAGAAACAACCTTTAGTATGACAATATATGTTAGTTTTGTTGTTTATTGTCCTTAGCAACCAATATAGACATTTTGACACAAAGACTTGGTTCCGTTATTAATTGATACTTTATTGGCTTCCACTTGGAAAAGAAGATTGCGCGTTATGTAGAAACCTTAGAAGGGAACGCTTTATATTTTTTCATGCGACTAAATCAAATTTATTATTTTAGCAAGTATAAAGTCACAATTTAGCATGAATTAAGCCCAATTTTTTCCCCGCTGTTATAAAATAAATTCAGTATTGACTAAATTTTAACCAAGGCCTTGATATGGTAATACACAACAAAATTGACATTCTAGAGCTTTAAAATAGCTTTAACTTGTAAAAGTTGTCTACTGTTAAGGTTATTTTAGGTTTTTAAACAAGGAAAGACAGGCTTAGAAGGTATAGTTTTAGAAAATTGACTAAAAAAGGAGAAAATGTACTTTGACATGGCATGTTTCATAAAATCACTTTTTTGTTGCATTTCAGTGTCAACTGCTAACCTTCATAAAATATTTATTTCTGAACCGATTTTCAAAACAAGCAGGCGAAAATGCTCGTTTTAACTAGTAGAAAACAGAAATCCATTTAAAGTGGAATTGGGAAAAAAAATGTTAATCCTTAAGGTAGCAATACACAGTTAGAAGTTTAGTTTCGCATTATGGCCCCTGTGAATTTTTTAAATATGAAAGTTTTTGTACAATAAAATTGATTTTTAGATAATTGAAGAATAATATAGCCTTCTTAGTGGGTTTATATGAACATTTAGATTGATTTTAACATGTTTTATAGGCCATTTCAATGATTGACAGTCCGTATTTTCCTATCCGTACCGTTCATAGGTCCATAAATTATTGTAGTGTTTATCAACAAAGATTTTGCGCTCGATCTTTTCAATTCAATTTTATGGAAAAACGAGCAGGAAGACATATGATTTTTTTTGGACCACTTGATAGATATAAACCTATGGATTCAGGAAAGGTATCACTGTAATTCATTGAAATTTTCCTTTAGACCAAATTTTGGAGACTTTTGTGACATGTTCACCCCCCTTTTTTGCTATATTTTGTATCTAAGAAATGCAGATTGTTGCCATGGTTACACCCAAAAGGGATTATATTTCACCCTTATGACCATTAGAAATCAAATCTATGGAAGATTCTCTTTCTACAAGTATATACATGTATAACACACATATAAAGCCTTCTTTGTTAGACAGGGGGAGAAAGAGTGTGTTTAAAAATTATGAGTGTCAATTTTAAGTTTTTTCCTAACTGTGTATTGCTACCTTATGGCATTTTACAAAGCAAATTATTGCCTTTTTTTTAGACAAACATACCACAAAACTATTGATATTTAGGTTATAGATACAATTTTAAGGGAGAAACAACCTTTAGTATGACAATATATGTTAGTTTTGTTGTTTATTGTCCTTAGCAACCAATATAGACATTTTGACACAAAGACTTGGTTCCGTTATTAATTGATACTTTATTGGCTTCCACTTGGAAAAGAAGATTGCGCGTTATGTAGAAACCTTAGAAGGGAACGCTTTATATTTTTTCATGCGACTAAATCAAATTTATTATTTTAGCAAGTATAAAGTCACAATTTAGCATGAATTAAGCCCAATTTTTTCCCCGCTGTTATAAATAAATTCAGTATTGACTAAATTTTAACCAAGGCCTTGATATGGTAATACACAACAAAATTGACATTCTAGAGCTTTAAAATAGCTTTAACTTGTAAAAGTTGTCTACTGTTAAGGTTATTTTAGGTTTTTAAACAAGGAAAGACAGGCTTAGAAGGTATAGTTTTAGAAAATTGACTAAAAAAGGAGAAAATGTACTTTGACATGGCATGTTTCATAAAATCACTTTTTTGTTGCATTTCAGTGTCAACTGCTAACCTTCATAAAATATTTATTTCTGAACCGATTTTCAAAACAAGCAGGCGAAAATGCTCGTTTTAACTAGTAGAAAACAGAAAATCCATTTAAAGTGGAATTGGGAAAAAAAATGTTAATCCTTAAGGTAGCAATACACAGTTAGAAGTTTAGTTTCGCATTATGGCCCCTGTGAATTTTTTAAATATGAAAGTTTTTGTACAATAAAATTGATTTTTAGATAATTGAAGAATAATATAGCCTTCTTAGTGGGTTTATATGAACATTTAGATTGATTTTAACATGTTTTATAGGCCATTTCAATGATTGACAGTCCGTATTTTCCTATCCGTACCGTTCATAGGTCCATAAATTATTGTAGTGTTTATCAACAAAGATTTTGCGCTCGATCTTTTCAATTCAATTTTATGGAAAAACGAGCAGGAAGACATATGATTTTTTTTGGACCACTTGATAGATATAAACCTATGGATTCAGGAAAGGTATCACTGTAATTCATTGAAATTTTCTTTAGACCAAATTTTGGAGACTTTTGTGACATGTTCACCCCCCTTTTTTGCTATATTTTGTATCTAAGAAATGCAGATTGTTGCCATGGTTACACCCAAAAGGGGATTATATTTCACCCTTATGACCATTAGAAATCAAATCTATGGAAGATTCTCTTTCTACAAGTATATACATGTATAACACACATATAAAGCCTTCTTTGTTAGACAGGGGGAGAAAGAGTGTGTTTAAAAATTATGAGTGTCAATTTTAAGTTTTTTTCCTAACTGTGTATTGCTACCTTATGGCATTTTACAAAGCAAATTATTGCCTTTTTTTTAGACAAACATACCACAAAACTATTGATATTTAGGTTATAGATACAATTTTAAGGGAGAAACAACCTTTAGTATGACAATATATGTTAGTTTTGTTGTTTATTGTCCTTAGCAACCAATATAGACATTTTGACACAAAGACTTGGTTCCGTTATTAATTGATACTTTATTGGCTTCCACTTGGAAAAGAAGATTGCGCGTTATGTAGAAACCTTAGAAGGGAACGCTTTATATTTTTTCATGCGACTAAATCAAATTTATTATTTTAGCAAGTATAAAGTCACAATTTAGCATGAATTAAGCCCAATTTTTTCCCCGCTGTTATAAATAAATTCAGTATTGACTAAATTTTAACCAAGGCCTTGATATGGTAATACACAACAAAATTGACATTCTAGAGCTTTAAAATAGCTTTAACTTGTAAAAGTTGTCTACTGTTAAGGTTATTTTAGGTTTTTAAACAAGGAAAGACAGGCTTAGAAGGTATAGTTTTAGAAAATTGACTAAAAAAGGAGAAAATGTACTTTGACATGGCATGTTTCATAAAATCACTTTTTTGTTGCATTTCAGTGTCAACTGCTAACCTTCATAAAATATTTATTTCTGAACCGATTTTCAAAACAAGCAGGCGAAAATGCTCGTTTTAACTAGTAGAAAACAGAAATCCATTTAAAGTGGAATTGGGAAAAAAAATGTTAATCCTTAAGGTAGCAATACACAGTTAGAAGTTTAGTTTCGCATTATGGCCCCTGTGAATTTTTTAAATATGAAAGTTTTTGTACAATAAAATTGATTTTTAGATAATTGAAGAATAATATAGCCTTCTTAGTGGGTTTATATGAACATTTAGATTGATTTTAACATGTTTTATAGGCCATTTCAATGATTGACAGTCCGTATTTTCCTATCCGTACCGTTCATAGGTCCATAAATTATTGTAGTGTTTATCAACAAAGATTTTGCGCTCGATCTTTTCAATTCAATTTTATGGAAAAACGAGCAGGAAGACATATGATTTTTTTTGGACCACTTGATAGATATAAACCTATGGATTCAGGAAAGGTATCACTGTAATTCATTGAAATTTTCCTTTAGACCAAATTTTGGAGACTTTTGTGACATGTTCACCCCCCTTTTTTGCTATATTTTGTATCTAAGAAATGCAGATTGTTGCCATGGTTACACCCAAAAGGGATTATATTTCACCCTTATGACCATTAGAAATCAAATCTATGGAAGATTCTCTTTCTACAAGTATATACATGTATAACACACATATAAAGCCTTCTTTGTTAGACAGGGGGAGAAAGAGTGTGTTTAAAAATTATGAGTGTCAATTTTAAGTTTTTTTCCTAACTGTGTATTGCTACCTTATGGCATTTTACAAAGCAAATTATTGCCTTTTTTTTAGACAAACATACCACAAAACTATTGATATTTAGGTTATAGATACAATTTTAAGGGAGAAACAACCTTTAGTATGACAATATATGTTAGTTTTGTTGTTTATTGTCCTTAGCAACCAATATAGACATTTTGACACAAAGACTTGGTTCCGTTATTAATTGATACTTTATTGGCTTCCACTTGGAAAAGAAGATTGCGCGTTATGTAGAAACCTTAGAAGGGAACGCTTTATATTTTTTCATGCGACTAAATCAAATTTATTATTTTAGCAAGTATAAAGTCACAATTTAGCATGAATTAAGCCCAATTTTTTCCCCGCTGTTATAAATAAATTCAGTATTGACTAAATTTTAACCAAGGCCTTGATATGGTAATACACAACAAAATTGACATTCTAGAGCTTTAAAATAGCTTTAACTTGTAAAAGTTGTCTACTGTTAAGGTTATTTTAGGTTTTTAAACAAGGAAAGACAGGCTTAGAAGGTATAGTTTTAGAAAATTGACTAAAAAAGGAGAAAATGTACTTTGACATGGCATGTTTCATAAAATCACTTTTTTGTTGCATTTCAGTGTCAACTGCTAACCTTCATAAAATATTTATTTCTGAACCGATTTTCAAAACAAGCAGGCGAAAATGCTCGTTTTAACTAGTAGAAAACAGAAATCCATTTAAAGTGGAATTGGGAAAAAAAATGTTAATCCTTAAGGTAGCAATACACAGTTAGAAGTTTAGTTTCGCATTATGGCCCCTGTGAATTTTTTAAATATGAAAGTTTTTGTACAATAAAATTGATTTTTAGATAATTGAAGAATAATATAGCCTTCTTAGTGGGTTTATATGAACATTTAGATTGATTTTAACATGTTTTATAGGCCATTTCAATGATTGACAGTCCGTATTTTCCTATCCGTACCGTTCATAGGTCCATAAATTATTGTAGTGTTTATCAACAAAGATTTTGCGCTCGATCTTTTCAATTCAATTTTATGGAAAAACGAGCAGGAAGACATATGATTTTTTTTGGACCACTTGATAGATATAAACCTATGGATTCAGGAAAGGTATCACTGTAATTCATTGAAATTTTCCTTTAGACCAAATTTTGGAGACTTTTGTGACATGTTCACCCCCCTTTTTTGCTATATTTTGTATCTAAGAAATGCAGATTGTTGCCATGGTTACACCCAAAAGGGATTATATTTCACCCTTATGACCATTAGAAATCAAATCTATGGAAGATTCTCTTTCTACAAGTATATACATGTATAACACACATATAAAGCCTTCTTTGTTAGACAGGGGGAGAAAGAGTGTGTTTAAAAATTATGAGTGTCAATTTTAAGTTTTTTTCCTAACTGTGTATTGCTACCTTATGGCATTTTACAAAGCAAATTATTGCCTTTTTTTTAGACAAACATACCACAAAACTATTGATATTTAGGTTATAGATACAATTTTAAGGGAGAAACAACCTTTAGTATGACAATATATGTTAGTTTTGTTGTTTATTGTCCTTAGCAACCAATATAGACATTTTGACACAAAGACTTGGTTCCGTTATTAATTGATACTTTATTGGCTTCCACTTGGAAAAGAAGATTGCGCGTTATGTAGAAACCTTAGAAGGGAACGCTTTATATTTTTTCATGCGACTAAATCAAATTTATTATTTTAGCAAGTATAAAGTCACAATTTAGCATGAATTAAGCCCAATTTTTTCCCCGCTGTTATAAATAAATTCAGTATTGACTAAATTTTAACCAAGGCCTTGATATGGTAATACACAACAAAATTGACATTCTAGAGCTTTAAAATAGCTTTAACTTGTAAAAGTTGTCTACTGTTAAGGTTATTTTAGGTTTTTAAACAAGGAAAGACAGGCTTAGAAGGTATAGTTTTAGAAAATTGACTAAAAAAGGAGAAAATGTACTTTGACATGGCATGTTTCATAAAATCACTTTTTTGTTGCATTTCAGTGTCAACTGCTAACCTTCATAAAATATTTATTTCTGAACCGATTTTCAAAACAAGCAGGCGAAAATGCTCGTTTTAACTAGTAGAAAACAGAAATCCATTTAAAGTGGAATTGGGAAAAAAAATGTTAATCCTTAAGGTAGCAATACACAGTTAGAAGTTTAGTTTCGCATTATGGCCCCTGTGAATTTTTTAAATATGAAAGTTTTTGTACAATAAAATTGATTTTTAGATAATTGAAGAATAATATAGCCTTCTTAGTGGGTTTATATGAACATTTAGATTGATTTTAACATGTTTTATAGGCCATTTCAATGATTGACAGTCCGTATTTTCCTATCCGTACCGTTCATAGGTCCATAAATTATTGTAGTGTTTATCAACAAAGATTTTGCGCTCGATCTTTTCAATTCAATTTTATGGAAAAACGAGCAGGAAGACATATGATTTTTTTTGGACCACTTGATAGATATAAACCTATGGATTCAGGAAAGGTATCACTGTAATTCATTGAAATTTTCCTTTAGACCAAATTTTGGAGACTTTTGTGACATGTTCACCCCCCTTTTTTGCTATATTTTGTATCTAAGAAATGCAGATTGTTGCCATGGTTACACCCAAAAGGGATTATATTTCACCCTTATGACCATTAGAAATCAAATCTATGGAAGATTCTCTTTCTACAAGTATATACATGTATAACACACATATAAAGCCTTCTTTGTTAGACAGGGGGAGAAAGAGTGTGTTTAAAAATTATGAGTGTCAATTTTAAGTTTTTTTCCTAACTGTGTATTGCTACCTTATGGCATTTTACAAAGCAAATTATTGCCTTTTTTTTAGACAAACATACCACAAAACTATTGATATTTAGGTTATAGATACAATTTTAAGGGAGAAACAACCTTTAGTATGACAATATATGTTAGTTTTGTTGTTTATTGTCCTTAGCAACCAATATAGACATTTTGACACAAAGACTTGGTTCCGTTATTAATTGATACTTTATTGGCTTCCACTTGGAAAAGAAGATTGCGCGTTATGTAGAAACCTTAGAAGGGAACGCTTTATATTTTTTCATGCGACTAAATCAAATTTATTATTTTAGCAAGTATAAAGTCACAATTTAGCATGAATTAAGCCCAATTTTTTCCCCGCTGTTATAAATAAATTCAGTATTGACTAAATTTTAACCAAGGCCTTGATATGGTAATACACAACAAAATTGACATTCTAGAGCTTTAAAATAGCTTTAACTTGTAAAAGTTGTCTACTGTTAAGGTTATTTTAGGTTTTTAAACAAGGAAAGACAGGCTTAGAAGGTATAGTTTTAGAAAATTGACTAAAAAAGGAGAAAATGTACTTTGACATGGCATGTTTCATAAAATCACTTTTTTGTTGCATTTCAGTGTCAACTGCTAACCTTCATAAAATATTTATTTCTGAACCGATTTTCAAAACAAGCAGGCGAAAATGCTCGTTTTAACTAGTAGAAAACAGAAATCCATTTAAAGTGGAATTGGGAAAAAAAATGTTAATCCTTAAGGTAGCAATACACAGTTAGAAGTTTAGTTTCGCATTATGGCCCCTGTGAATTTTTTAAATATGAAAGTTTTTGTACAATAAAATTGATTTTTAGATAATTGAAGAATAATATAGCCTTCTTAGTGGGTTTATATGAACATTTAGATTGATTTTAACATGTTTTATAGGCCATTTCAATGATTGACAGTCCGTATTTTCCTATCCGTACCGTTCATAGGTCCATAAATTATTGTAGTGTTTATCAACAAAGATTTTGCGCTCGATCTTTTCAATTCAATTTTATGGAAAAACGAGCAGGAAGACATATGATTTTTTTTGGACCACTTGATAGATATAAACCTATGGATTCAGGAAAGGTATCACTGTAATTCATTGAAATTTTCCTTTAGACCAAATTTTGGAGACTTTTGTGACATGTTCACCCCCCTTTTTTGCTATATTTTGTATCTAAGAAATGCAGATTGTTGCCATGGTTACACCCAAAAGGGATTATATTTCACCCTTATGACCATTAGAAATCAAATCTATGGAAGATTCTCTTTCTACAAGTATATACATGTATAACACACATATAAAGCCTTCTTTGTTAGACAGGGGGAGAAAGAGTGTGTTTAAAAATTATGAGTGTCAATTTTAAGTTTTTTTCCTAACTGTGTATTGCTACCTTATGGCATTTTACAAAGCAAATTATTGCCTTTTTTTTAGACAAACATACCACAAAACTATTGATATTTAGGTTATAGATACAATTTTAAGGGAGAAACAACCTTTAGTATGACAATATATGTTAGTTTTGTTGTTTATTGTCCTTAGCAACCAATATAGACATTTTGACACAAAGACTTGGTTCCGTTATTAATTGATACTTTATTGGCTTCCACTTGGAAAAGAAGATTGCGCGTTATGTAGAAACCTTAGAAGGGAACGCTTTATATTTTTTCATGCGACTAAATCAAATTTATTATTTTAGCAAGTATAAAGTCACAATTTAGCATGAATTAAGCCCAATTTTTTCCCCGCTGTTATAAATAAATTCAGTATTGACTAAATTTTAACCAAGGCCTTGATATGGTAATACACAACAAAATTGACATTCTAGAGCTTTAAAATAGCTTTAACTTGTAAAAGTTGTCTACTGTTAAGGTTATTTTAGGTTTTTAAACAAGGAAAGACAGGCTTAGAAGGTATAGTTTTAGAAAATTGACTAAAAAAGGAGAAAATGTACTTTGACATGGCATGTTTCATAAAATCACTTTTTTGTTGCATTTCAGTGTCAACTGCTAACCTTCATAAAATATTTATTTCTGAACCGATTTTCAAAACAAGCAGGCGAAAATGCTCGTTTTAACTAGTAGAAAACAGAAATCCATTTAAAGTGGAATTGGGAAAAAAAATGTTAATCCTTAAGGTAGCAATACACAGTTAGAAGTTTAGTTTCGCATTATGGCCCCTGTGAATTTTTTAAATATGAAAGTTTTTGTACAATAAAATTGATTTTTAGATAATTGAAGAATAATATAGCCTTCTTAGTGGGTTTATATGAACATTTAGATTGATTTTAACATGTTTTATAGGCCATTTCAATGATTGACAGTCCGTATTTTCCTATCCGTACCGTTCATAGGTCCATAAATTATTGTAGTGTTTATCAACAAAGATTTTGCGCTCGATCTTTTCAATTCAATTTTATGGAAAAACGAGCAGGAAGACATATGATTTTTTTTGGACCACTTGATAGATATAAACCTATGGATTCAGGAAAGGTATCACTGTAATTCATTGAAATTTTCCTTTAGACCAAATTTTGGAGACTTTTGTGACATGTTCACCCCCCTTTTTTGCTATATTTTGTATCTAAGAAATGCAGATTGTTGCCATGGTTACACCCAAAAGGGATTATATTTCACCCTTATGACCATTAGAAATCAAATCTATGGAAGATTCTCTTTCTACAAGTATATACATGTATAACACACATATAAAGCCTTCTTTGTTAGACAGGGGGAGAAAGAGTGTGTTTAAAAATTATGAGTGTCAATTTTAAGTTTTTTTCCTAACTGTGTATTGCTACCTTATGGCATTTTACAAAGCAAATTATTGCCTTTTTTTTAGACAAACATACCACAAAACTATTGATATTTAGGTTATAGATACAATTTTAAGGGAGAAACAACCTTTAGTATGACAATATATGTTAGTTTTGTTGTTTATTGTCCTTAGCAACCAATATAGACATTTTGACACAAAGACTTGGTTCCGTTATTAATTGATACTTTATTGGCTTCCACTTGGAAAAGAAGATTGCGCGTTATGTAGAAACCTTAGAAGGGAACGCTTTATATTTTTTCATGCGACTAAATCAAATTTATTATTTTAGCAAGTATAAAGTCACAATTTAGCATGAATTAAGCCCAATTTTTTCCCCGCTGTTATAAATAAATTCAGTATTGACTAAATTTTAACCAAGGCCTTGATATGGTAATACACAACAAAATTGACATTCTAGAGCTTTAAAATAGCTTTAACTTGTAAAAGTTGTCTACTGTTAAGGTTATTTTAGGTTTTTAAACAAGGAAAGACAGGCTTAGAAGGTATAGTTTTAGAAAATTGACTAAAAAAGGAGAAAATGTACTTTGACATGGCATGTTTCATAAAATCACTTTTTTGTTGCATTTCAGTGTCAACTGCTAACCTTCATAAAATATTTATTTCTGAACCGATTTTCAAAACAAGCAGGCGAAAATGCTCGTTTTAACTAGTAGAAAACAGAAATCCATTTAAAGTGGAATTGGGAAAAAAAATGTTAATCCTTAAGGTAGCAATACACAGTTAGAAGTTTAGTTTCGCATTATGGCCCCTGTGAATTTTTTAAATATGAAAGTTTTTGTACAATAAAATTGATTTTTAGATAATTGAAGAATAATATAGCCTTCTTAGTGGGTTTATATGAACATTTAGATTGATTTTAACATGTTTTATAGGCCATTTCAATGATTGACAGTCCGTATTTTCCTATCCGTACCGTTCATAGGTCCATAAATTATTGTAGTGTTTATCAACAAAGATTTTGCGCTCGATCTTTTCAATTCAATTTTATGGAAAAACGAGCAGGAAGACATATGATTTTTTTTGGACCACTTGATAGATATAAACCTATGGATTCAGGAAAGGTATCACTGTAATTCATTGAAATTTTCCTTTAGACCAAATTTTGGAGACTTTTGTGACATGTTCACCCCCCTTTTTTGCTATATTTTGTATCTAAGAAATGCAGATTGTTGCCATGGTTACACCCAAAAGGGATTATATTTCACCCTTATGACCATTAGAAATCAAATCTATGGAAGATTCTCTTTCTACAAGTATATACATGTATAACACACATATAAAGCCTTCTTTGTTAGACAGGGGGAGAAAGAGTGTGTTTAAAAATTATGAGTGTCAATTTTAAGTTTTTTTCCTAACTGTGTATTGCTACCTTATGGCATTTTACAAAGCAAATTATTGCCTTTTTTTTAGACAAACATACCACAAAACTATTGATATTTAGGTTATAGATACAATTTTAAGGGAGAAACAACCTTTAGTATGACAATATATGTTAGTTTTGTTGTTTATTGTCCTTAGCAACCAATATAGACATTTTGACACAAAGACTTGGTTCCGTTATTAATTGATACTTTATTGGCTTCCACTTGGAAAAGAAGATTGCGCGTTATGTAGAAACCTTAGAAGGGAACGCTTTATATTTTTTCATGCGACTAAATCAAATTTATTATTTTAGCAAGTATAAAGTCACAATTTAGCATGAATTAAGCCCAATTTTTTCCCCGCTGTTATAAATAAATTCAGTATTGACTAAATTTTAACCAAGGCCTTGATATGGTAATACACAACAAAATTGACATTCTAGAGCTTTAAAATAGCTTTAACTTGTAAAAGTTGTCTACTGTTAAGGTTATTTTAGGTTTTTAAACAAGGAAAGACAGGCTTAGAAGGTATAGTTTTAGAAAATTGACTAAAAAAGGAGAAAATGTACTTTGACATGGCATGTTTCATAAAATCACTTTTTTGTTGCATTTCAGTGTCAACTGCTAACCTTCATAAAATATTTATTTCTGAACCGATTTTCAAAACAAGCAGGCGAAAATGCTCGTTTTAACTAGTAGAAAACAGAAATCCATTTAAAGTGGAATTGGGAAAAAAAATGTTAATCCTTAAGGTAGCAATACACAGTTAGAAGTTTAGTTTCGCATTATGGCCCCTGTGAATTTTTTAAATATGAAAGTTTTTGTACAATAAAATTGATTTTTAGATAATTGAAGAATAATATAGCCTTCTTAGTGGGTTTATATGAACATTTAGATTGATTTTAACATGTTTTATAGGCCATTTCAATGATTGACAGTCCGTATTTTCCTATCCGTACCGTTCATAGGTCCATAAATTATTGTAGTGTTTATCAACAAAGATTTTGCGCTCGATCTTTTCAATTCAATTTTATGGAAAAACGAGCAGGAAGACATATGATTTTTTTTGGACCACTTGATAGATATAAACCTATGGATTCAGGAAAGGTATCACTGTAATTCATTGAAATTTTCCTTTAGACCAAATTTTGGAGACTTTTGTGACATGTTCACCCCCCTTTTTTGCTATATTTTGTATCTAAGAAATGCAGATTGTTGCCATGGTTACACCCAAAAGGGATTATATTTCACCCTTATGACCATTAGAAATCAAATCTATGGAAGATTCTCTTTCTACAAGTATATACATGTATAACACACATATAAAGCCTTCTTTGTTAGACAGGGGGAGAAAGAGTGTGTTTAAAAATTATGAGTGTCAATTTTAAGTTTTTTTCCTAACTGTGTATTGCTACCTTATGGCATTTTACAAAGCAAATTATTGCCTTTTTTTTAGACAAACATACCACAAAACTATTGATATTTAGGTTATAGATACAATTTTAAGGGAGAAACAACCTTTAGTATGACAATATATGTTAGTTTTGTTGTTTATTGTCCTTAGCAACCAATATAGACATTTTGACACAAAGACTTGGTTCCGTTATTAATTGATACTTTATTGGCTTCCACTTGGAAAAGAAGATTGCGCGTTATGTAGAAACCTTAGAAGGGAACGCTTTATATTTTTTCATGCGACTAAATCAAATTTATTATTTTAGCAAGTATAAAGTCACAATTTAGCATGAATTAAGCCCAATTTTTTCCCCGCTGTTATAAATAAATTCAGTATTGACTAAATTTTAACCAAGGCCTTGATATGGTAATACACAACAAAATTGACATTCTAGAGCTTTAAAATAGCTTTAACTTGTAAAAGTTGTCTACTGTTAAGGTTATTTTAGGTTTTTAAACAAGGAAAGACAGGCTTAGAAGGTATAGTTTTAGAAAATTGACTAAAAAAGGAGAAAATGTACTTTGACATGGCATGTTTCATAAAATCACTTTTTTGTTGCATTTCAGTGTCAACTGCTAACCTTCATAAAATATTTATTTCTGAACCGATTTTCAAAACAAGCAGGCGAAAATGCTCGTTTTAACTAGTAGAAAACAGAAATCCATTTAAAGTGGAATTGGGAAAAAAAATGTTAATCCTTAAGGTAGCAATACACAGTTAGAAGTTTAGTTTCGCATTATGGCCCCTGTGAATTTTTTAAATATGAAAGTTTTTGTACAATAAAATTGATTTTTAGATAATTGAAGAATAATATAGCCTTCTTAGTGGGTTTATATGAACATTTAGATTGATTTTAACATGTTTTATAGGCCATTTCAATGATTGACAGTCCGTATTTTCCTATCCGTACCGTTCATAGGTCCATAAATTATTGTAGTGTTTATCAACAAAGATTTTGCGCTCGATCTTTTCAATTCAATTTTATGGAAAAACGAGCAGGAAGACATATGATTTTTTTTGGACCACTTGATAGATATAAACCTATGGATTCAGGAAAGGTATCACTGTAATTCATTGAAATTTTCCTTTAGACCAAATTTTGGAGACTTTTGTGACATGTTCACCCCCCTTTTTTGCTATATTTTGTATCTAAGAAATGCAGATTGTTGCCATGGTTACACCCAAAAGGGATTATATTTCACCCTTATGACCATTAGAAATCAAATCTATGGAAGATTCTCTTTCTACAAGTATATACATGTATAACACACATATAAAGCCTTCTTTGTTAGACAGGGGGAGAAAGAGTGTGTTTAAAAATTATGAGTGTCAATTTTAAGTTTTTTTCCTAACTGTGTATTGCTACCTTATGGCATTTTACAAAGCAAATTATTGCCTTTTTTTTAGACAAACATACCACAAAACTATTGATATTTAGGTTATAGATACAATTTTAAGGGAGAAACAACCTTTAGTATGACAATATATGTTAGTTTTGTTGTTTATTGTCCTTAGCAACCAATATAGACATTTTGACACAAAGACTTGGTTCCGTTATTAATTGATACTTTATTGGCTTCCACTTGGAAAAGAAGATTGCGCGTTATGTAGAAACCTTAGAAGGGAACGCTTTATATTTTTTCATGCGACTAAATCAAATTTATTATTTTAGCAAGTATAAAGTCACAATTTAGCATGAATTAAGCCCAATTTTTTCCCCGCTGTTATAAATAAATTCAGTATTGACTAAATTTTAACCAAGGCCTTGATATGGTAATACACAACAAAATTGACATTCTAGAGCTTTAAAATAGCTTTAACTTGTAAAAGTTGTCTACTGTTAAGGTTATTTTAGGTTTTTAAACAAGGAAAGACAGGCTTAGAAGGTATAGTTTTAGAAAATTGACTAAAAAAGGAGAAAATGTACTTTGACATGGCATGTTTCATAAAATCACTTTTTTGTTGCATTTCAGTGTCAACTGCTAACCTTCATAAAATATTTATTTCTGAACCGATTTTCAAAACAAGCAGGCGAAAATGCTCGTTTTAACTAGTAGAAAACAGAAATCCATTTAAAGTGGAATTGGGAAAAAAAATGTTAATCCTTAAGGTAGCAATACACAGTTAGAAGTTTAGTTTCGCATTATGGCCCCTGTGAATTTTTTAAATATGAAAGTTTTTGTACAATAAAATTGATTTTTAGATAATTGAAGAATAATATAGCCTTCTTAGTGGGTTTATATGAACATTTAGATTGATTTTAACATGTTTTATAGGCCATTTCAATGATTGACAGTCCGTATTTTCCTATCCGTACCGTTCATAGGTCCATAAATTATTGTAGTGTTTATCAACAAAGATTTTGCGCTCGATCTTTTCAATTCAATTTTATGGAAAAACGAGCAGGAAGACATATGATTTTTTTTGGACCACTTGATAGATATAAACCTATGGATTCAGGAAAGGTATCACTGTAATTCATTGAAATTTTCCTTTAGACCAAATTTTGGAGACTTTTGTGACATGTTCACCCCCCTTTTTTGCTATATTTTGTATCTAAGAAATGCAGATTGTTGCCATGGTTACACCCAAAAGGGATTATATTTCACCCTTATGACCATTAGAAATCAAATCTATGGAAGATTCTCTTTCTACAAGTATATACATGTATAACACACATATAAAGCCTTCTTTGTTAGACAGGGGGAGAAAGAGTGTGTTTAAAAATTATGAGTGTCAATTTTAAGTTTTTTTCCTAACTGTGTATTGCTACCTTATGGCATTTTACAAAGCAAATTATTGCCTTTTTTTTAGACAAACATACCACAAAACTATTGATATTTAGGTTATAGATACAATTTTAAGGGAGAAACAACCTTTAGTATGACAATATATGTTAGTTTTGTTGTTTATTGTCCTTAGCAACCAATATAGACATTTTGACACAAAGACTTGGTTCCGTTATTAATTGATACTTTATTGGCTTCCACTTGGAAAAGAAGATTGCGCGTTATGTAGAAACCTTAGAAGGGAACGCTTTATATTTTTTCATGCGACTAAATCAAATTTATTATTTTAGCAAGTATAAAGTCACAATTTAGCATGAATTAAGCCCAATTTTTTCCCCGCTGTTATAAATAAATTCAGTATTGACTAAATTTTAACCAAGGCCTTGATATGGTAATACACAACAAAATTGACATTCTAGAGCTTTAAAATAGCTTTAACTTGTAAAAGTTGTCTACTGTTAAGGTTATTTTAGGTTTTTAAACAAGGAAAGACAGGCTTAGAAGGTATAGTTTTAGAAAATTGACTAAAAAAGGAGAAAATGTACTTTGACATGGCATGTTTCATAAAATCACTTTTTTGTTGCATTTCAGTGTCAACTGCTAACCTTCATAAAATATTTATTTCTGAACCGATTTTCAAAACAAGCAGGCGAAAATGCTCGTTTTAACTAGTAGAAAACAGAAATCCATTTAAAGTGGAATTGGGAAAAAAAATGTTAATCCTTAAGGTAGCAATACACAGTTAGAAGTTTAGTTTCGCATTATGGCCCCTGTGAATTTTTTAAATATGAAAGTTTTTGTACAATAAAATTGATTTTTAGATAATTGAAGAATAATATAGCCTTCTTAGTGGGTTTATATGAACATTTAGATTGATTTTAACATGTTTTATAGGCCATTTCAATGATTGACAGTCCGTATTTTCCTATCCGTACCGTTCATAGGTCCATAAATTATTGTAGTGTTTATCAACAAAGATTTTGCGCTCGATCTTTTCAATTCAATTTTATGGAAAAACGAGCAGGAAGACATATGATTTTTTTTGGACCACTTGATAGATATAAACCTATGGATTCAGGAAAGGTATCACTGTAATTCATTGAAATTTTCCTTTAGACCAAATTTTGGAGACTTTTGTGACATGTTCACCCCCCTTTTTTGCTATATTTTGTATCTAAGAAATGCAGATTGTTGCCATGGTTACACCCAAAAGGGATTATATTTCACCCTTATGACCATTAGAAATCAAATCTATGGAAGATTCTCTTTCTACAAGTATATACATGTATAACACACATATAAAGCCTTCTTTGTTAGACAGGGGGAGAAAGAGTGTGTTTAAAAATTATGAGTGTCAATTTTAAGTTTTTTTCCTAACTGTGTATTGCTACCTTATGGCATTTTACAAAGCAAATTATTGCCTTTTTTTTAGACAAACATACCACAAAACTATTGATATTTAGGTTATAGATACAATTTTAAGGGAGAAACAACCTTTAGTATGACAATATATGTTAGTTTTGTTGTTTATTGTCCTTAGCAACCAATATAGACATTTTGACACAAAGACTTGGTTCCGTTATTAATTGATACTTTATTGGCTTCCACTTGGAAAAGAAGATTGCGCGTTATGTAGAAACCTTAGAAGGGAACGCTTTATATTTTTTCATGCGACTAAATCAAATTTATTATTTTAGCAAGTATAAAGTCACAATTTAGCATGAATTAAGCCCAATTTTTTCCCCGCTGTTATAAATAAATTCAGTATTGACTAAATTTTAACCAAGGCCTTGATATGGTAATACACAACAAAATTGACATTCTAGAGCTTTAAAATAGCTTTAACTTGTAAAAGTTGTCTACTGTTAAGGTTATTTTAGGTTTTTAAACAAGGAAAGACAGGCTTAGAAGGTATAGTTTTAGAAAATTGACTAAAAAAGGAGAAAATGTACTTTGACATGGCATGTTTCATAAAATCACTTTTTTGTTGCATTTCAGTGTCAACTGCTAACCTTCATAAAATATTTATTTCTGAACCGATTTTCAAAACAAGCAGGCGAAAATGCTCGTTTTAACTAGTAGAAAACAGAAATCCATTTAAAGTGGAATTGGGAAAAAAAATGTTAATCCTTAAGGTAGCAATACACAGTTAGAAGTTTAGTTTCGCATTATGGCCCCTGTGAATTTTTTAAATATGAAAGTTTTTGTACAATAAAATTGATTTTTAGATAATTGAAGAATAATATAGCCTTCTTAGTGGGTTTATATGAACATTTAGATTGATTTTAACATGTTTTATAGGCCATTTCAATGATTGACAGTCCGTATTTTCCTATCCGTACCGTTCATAGGTCCATAAATTATTGTAGTGTTTATCAACAAAGATTTTGCGCTCGATCTTTTCAATTCAATTTTATGGAAAAACGAGCAGGAAGACATATGATTTTTTTTGGACCACTTGATAGATATAAACCTATGGATTCAGGAAAGGTATCACTGTAATTCATTGAAATTTTCCTTTAGACCAAATTTTGGAGACTTTTGTGACATGTTCACCCCCCTTTTTTGCTATATTTTGTATCTAAGAAATGCAGATTGTTGCCATGGTTACACCCAAAAGGGATTATATTTCACCCTTATGACCATTAGAAATCAAATCTATGGAAGATTCTCTTTCTACAAGTATATACATGTATAACACACATATAAAGCCTTCTTTGTTAGACAGGGGGAGAAAGAGTGTGTTTAAAAATTATGAGTGTCAATTTTAAGTTTTTTTCCTAACTGTGTATTGCTACCTTATGGCATTTTACAAAGCAAATTATTGCCTTTTTTTTAGACAAACATACCACAAAACTATTGATATTTAGGTTATAGATACAATTTTAAGGGAGAAACAACCTTTAGTATGACAATATATGTTAGTTTTGTTGTTTATTGTCCTTAGCAACCAATATAGACATTTTGACACAAAGACTTGGTTCCGTTATTAATTGATACTTTATTGGCTTCCACTTGGAAAAGAAGATTGCGCGTTATGTAGAAACCTTAGAAGGGAACGCTTTATATTTTTTCATGCGACTAAATCAAATTTATTATTTTAGCAAGTATAAAGTCACAATTTAGCATGAATTAAGCCCAATTTTTTCCCCGCTGTTATAAATAAATTCAGTATTGACTAAATTTTAACCAAGGCCTTGATATGGTAATACACAACAAAATTGACATTCTAGAGCTTTAAAATAGCTTTAACTTGTAAAAGTTGTCTACTGTTAAGGTTATTTTAGGTTTTTAAACAAGGAAAGACAGGCTTAGAAGGTATAGTTTTAGAAAATTGACTAAAAAAGGAGAAAATGTACTTTGACATGGCATGTTTCATAAAATCACTTTTTTGTTGCATTTCAGTGTCAACTGCTAACCTTCATAAAATATTTATTTCTGAACCGATTTTCAAAACAAGCAGGCGAAAATGCTCGTTTTAACTAGTAGAAAACAGAAATCCATTTAAAGTGGAATTGGGAAAAAAAATGTTAATCCTTAAGGTAGCAATACACAGTTAGAAGTTTAGTTTCGCATTATGGCCCCTGTGAATTTTTTAAATATGAAAGTTTTTGTACAATAAAATTGATTTTTAGATAATTGAAGAATAATATAGCCTTCTTAGTGGGTTTATATGAACATTTAGATTGATTTTAACATGTTTTATAGGCCATTTCAATGATTGACAGTCCGTATTTTCCTATCCGTACCGTTCATAGGTCCATAAATTATTGTAGTGTTTATCAACAAAGATTTTGCGCTCGATCTTTTCAATTCAATTTTATGGAAAAACGAGCAGGAAGACATATGATTTTTTTTGGACCACTTGATAGATATAAACCTATGGATTCAGGAAAGGTATCACTGTAATTCATTGAAATTTTCCTTTAGACCAAATTTTGGAGACTTTTGTGACATGTTCACCCCCCTTTTTTGCTATATTTTGTATCTAAGAAATGCAGATTGTTGCCATGGTTACACCCAAAAGGGATTATATTTCACCCTTATGACCATTAGAAATCAAATCTATGGAAGATTCTCTTTCTACAAGTATATACATGTATAACACACATATAAAGCCTTCTTTGTTAGACAGGGGGAGAAAGAGTGTGTTTAAAAATTATGAGTGTCAATTTTAAGTTTTTTTCCTAACTGTGTATTGCTACCTTATGGCATTTTACAAAGCAAATTATTGCCTTTTTTTTAGACAAACATACCACAAAACTATTGATATTTAGGTTATAGATACAATTTTAAGGGAGAAACAACCTTTAGTATGACAATATATGTTAGTTTTGTTGTTTATTGTCCTTAGCAACCAATATAGACATTTTGACACAAAGACTTGGTTCCGTTATTAATTGATACTTTATTGGCTTCCACTTGGAAAAGAAGATTGCGCGTTATGTAGAAACC